>NC_085137.1:96351418-96415302 GCF_035046485.1 Aedes albopictus | reverse complement strand
CCAGTATTCTATAAAACATTTCATCAATGGTTTTCATAAAAGTAGTCATAGAACAGTGAGGTTTAATAACTGCAGTAAAAAAACACAAATAAAAATCAAAGAAAACCAATCAGCAATATTATTGTTGCTTGGGTAGTGAGCTTTTTTATCAATAATTACGACAAAATGACCCACGGATGTGTGA
Source organism: Aedes albopictus (assembly GCF_035046485.1). Lineage (NCBI taxonomy): Eukaryota > Metazoa > Arthropoda > Insecta > Diptera > Culicidae > Aedes > Aedes albopictus. The sequence continues at coordinate 96,415,118 of NC_085137.1, read as the reverse complement.
TAAGTGAACTTATTTATAATAAAATGCTGCTATTGTATGCTTCAAATTTGAGTACAGTAGACGTTCGATAAGTGCAACATGTTTACGTTTCAGTTACCGAATGAAATTCGCTAACTGCAACGACTGACAGCCGTCAAACAGTTGTCAATTGCTGTTGGACGCAGCCAGAATGCACTCAAAAACATCACAATCCACCTGTAATGCATCCGAAAAACATCGCATCTCTGTTGACGTTTTGTTTTTGACAGATAGCGGTGCGATAACTGCAAAATTGTTGCACTTAGCGGACTTGCAGTTAAAAAGCATTGCAGTTAAGCCGTTTGCACCGAGCGAACGTCTACTGTACTACCTAATTTATGTCAAAAATTGGATCTAAATGGCTATTTTAATGTAATTAATTAGGGGTGGGCATTTTTCCCCACACATGCTTCAGAAGTTTGGACCCTTGTAAAAACTTATAAGGATCAAATTCGATACTTTTTCCACCTGGAAGAAATATAATGAACGTGTGCACAGGCCAAAATTACATCAAAAGTAACCAAAAGCATTTTTTGAAGTTTTTGTATAATTTCATTGGTAAAAATATACAAACTCAAATGTTAAGAAGCATTTTTATTCTTATTTTAAGGAATCCAGTTGAAAAAAAGTATAAAAACTAACATCGTTTGAATAAAACAAGGGTAACGCAACTTGCCCCAAATAGGCGTTATGGCCGCAGTTCTCCTACAGGTTCCCGCTGCCAGGAAAAAATGAGTAGTAGGTATTGTTGTGGTAGATTCGAATTAGTTTGTGAAACTGGCAGCACTGATATGATTCTAAAATTAGTTAGTGAAACTGGCAGCCCTGGTATGATTCTAAAGTGCACAATTGATATTGTTATTTTAATCAGTTTGGAGAGGTGGATACAGCGCGAGTAGAAATACCAAAACGTAAGAATATTTGATATAGATTAAGAAGAACTTGTTATTAATAAATTAATTTTCAGCATTGAAGCTGTTACAATAAATGCTGCTTTCGATAATTGTGTATTCTCGCAAATGGAAATAACCCCCCTCAACAGGTATGTTGCGGGAAAGAGTCTGCGATACTCATCTGACCTTATGGGTAAGTAGGGGTAGATTTGAGTAAAACAGACTTGGAAGCTTTAAAATTAGCCCTTTACTTTCTGACAGGTTTCACACTACATATAGGTTCAAAAAAAAAAATATCAGGGATACGATCATTCATTTGCAATCATTTACATTCACTTGCTGTTAACTCGCTTCAGAAATATCGCAGCAAAAATCAATGTATGGAACACTTTTTCATTTTTGTTGTACCTGAAACTTTGTAGAAAAATATATATTAGCGTAGAATCAATAGTTAAGTCAACATAAGGCAGCAAACGCAACACTCCACGGCGTGAATGTATTTTACATTCACCGCGTGGAGAGTTGCCTTCACAGCTTGCTCACGACTTTGGTATGCGTGTGCGACCCCAATGTTATTCGGCAAACTTTCAGATAAAACTACAAGGTTAAGGACAAGGTATTTGGAGTACATAGCTCAAAATTTCTAGAGCACCGTTTTTTAGAACCGTTTAACGGATATGGCTGAAAATGCATCATGCTGGTTGCTCAGTGATTGTCAACAGGGTGATGCATTTTCATCCAAATCCGTTTAATGGTTCTCAAAAACGGTGCTCTTGAAAATTTGAGCTATGTACTCCAAATACCTTGTCCTTAAGTGTAACCAGTTTCGTACTTTTTAATTCCGCCCTAATTGCTTATCCTTTGACAGATACGCGTATTTCGACTAGCACTTGTTATCTTCGTCAGTGTAACCAGTTTCGTACCTTTTAATTCCGCCCTAATTGCTTATCCTTTGACAGATACGCGTATTTCGACTAGCACTTGTTATCTTCGTCAGTGTCAGTTATCCAATGACACTGACACTGAGGAAGATTACAAGTGGTAGTCGAAATACGCGTATCTGTCAAAGGATAAGCAATTAGGGCGGAATTAAAAGGTACGAAACTGGTTACACTCATTCGAAGAGGGTATTCTGCTTAGAGGGTTCGAAAAAGACGGTACAAGAGAATACAAGGTTAAATTTATCCATACATTGTTTTTCGATAGCATGCTGCTGAACTGAGATAAAAGCAAGTGAAAATAACTCTTTGCAAATAAATGGTCCCATCCCTGAAAAACATAATTGTTTTCCTACATTCAACCATACTTAAGTTACAGCGAATTCAAAAACTCAAAAAAATTAAGGAAAAAAATATGGACCTTGTGAAATTTTATTCGAGACGATATGGAAATTCGCATACTTATCTGAGAAATAATCTATCCTACTATTATAAAACCGGTAAAACAAATGGCAAATTTTTAGGCTCAGCTTTCTACAGAAAAATAATTTTAAAAATCGAAGGTTAAGGTTTTTGGAAAATGGAAATTATATGACATCAATATTTTTGTTTCTAGAAGCTCTTCCAATATCCTCAAATATCTTCGAAGACGTTATTTCAATTCAACACACCGTTTCGAGTTATATTTTTTGGAGAAGAATTTTAGGGTTTTATACGCCCTTTTCAAAAGTTATAGACTGTTTCAGAAATAATAAATACACTTTGTTTATTAAATTAAATGAACTGTTCTAATGATTTTTACCAACTTCTTTCAGAGTATAGCATATTGTACTTTATATTTTTATATTTCCTTTCAATTGTATTGATATTTTAAAGAACAGTCGAGTTCTCTAACAAATAACTTAATTTTTCAAATTTGCTTTTGCACAAAAGTGTTTTTTAATGATTTCAACATTATTTATCACTAAATACCAAAAATTATCTAAATTTTTATCACATTCGCTTTCTCAACAAGTTGTCTAAGAAATGCCTTGATAAAAGTTTGGGAAAAATCGATCAAGGCATTTCCACACAATTTTTTCGGAGATCAAGTTTCTCATTTTTTAAGGTTTTCTACGGAACATAAGAACTACCACACAGTTTCTTAGCTTTCCTGAACGCATTCAATCTAAACAAACTCATGGCAAAGCTTGCCATACCATAAAAACGAATGCAGTAAGCAGTAATTAAGACATTCGTTTGCTTAACGTTTGTTGCTACTGGTGTTGTTGAGAAATTTAAAACACAAATTTTTGTTTTGAGAAGGCTCGTAATGGTGGTTCTTGATCAAATATTCCAGTAAAAATTACTCTAAGCAATCGAGAAATATCTTTTATTATCGATACAGCAATTTTTATTGTGTTTGGAAATTAAATATTTTATCTGTGAGATTTTTTTCTATTCTACTATGCTACATTTTTTGACTACTTTGTGCAACTTCAAATTTTGATCATCTTGTTTACAGAGCCCTATTTTTTAACTTTTACTAAAAACATCAACACAATTGGTATTATTTGCTTCATTGGCATATTTACTATTAGAGCTATAAGAAACTTTTTTGGATAATGTTCTCAAATTGAAATGGCAGGTTATCGTTAGTGTATTTATAATTTCTGAAACAGTCTATATACAAGGAAAAATAGTGATGTGTCGATGCAAAATTAATGATTCACGAAATCCAGTGCAAAAACAAACATCTCATGCAAATTGAAAAATATCGAGTTAACATGGCATATTTTTTGGTGTTTTGAACTGGAAATACTTATTTACTTTCAGTCCTGGGCACCCACGGTGGTGCAGAGGGCCAAATTGAAAGATTTCCATCCTGGGCGATTGCCAGTCATCGCTTTGGCCTGTGGCCAGGTCAAATTTCTGTCGACTTGCTTGATTTTGTTGTTGAGGCTGCGCCGCCATGAGCCTCCGGGTCTGCCTCTGCTGCGATGTCCTGCTGGGTTCCAATCTAACGCTTGCTTGCCAGATTTTGTTTCCGCCCCTGCGTAGAGTGCACAATGGTTCGAGGACCAACATTAAGTGGAAAAAATTAATAACTCAAAAACCATCCAAGATAGAGTCTTCATGTCTTCTAGACATTTGCTCGTGAGTCCAAGCCGCGTTATATGCAAAAGTGTCCTAAACGCCAAATCTTAAAATACTTCATATTTCAGCACCTAACTTTTTTATTTCAAAAGATATCGAAATAAAATGTTCTGCAAAGTTGAAGAAGGTAAAAACCCCGACAACTTTCTCGAAGAGCAGTTTTTTCTATCTCTTCAATCTGAGGAGATATAACTTATTGAAGAAATAAAGGTCCGAAATCGGTTTTTTTGTCATATGTCAAAAACTATCATTTTTTCAAGCCTACTATTTTCAGAGCAATTGTACATATTGCCAAAATACACATTTCGTCAGAAGACATCAAAGCTGTACGATGTTTCTATCAAAAGATATAAGTATTTTTGTACTTTTTTAAGCCAATTTTTCTAGCGTAACATTTGAAAAAGGCGCAAGTGAATCTTTAATTTTCTCCCACCACCGGATCTAGTATGACAAAAACTGCATTTTAACAAATTTTGGAGAGGGTGTTTTTTTGTTTTGCGTTTTAAATGTGATTTGACTATGACCGTATTTTAGGCATCAAATTCACGAAAAATGACATCCATAATGTCCGAGTTCAACATCTACTCGTGTTTCAAGATCACTTATCTTAAACATTCGAGTAGCGATGAACCCAATGTTGTCTTTTTTGTTTTGTTTTGTTCCTTTGTGTAAGTGAGCAAAAATATAAAACAAATTCCCTATAGTTTTTCGATTTCTTAATTCATCAGATATATGCATCTGGTGATCGTATGCAAATTTTAAATTGAATTGTGGACCGTCCAGTTTTATATGTTTGACATATATTATGAAAGGCCTTTGATCCTAGGATAGGATGCGACACGTAGTCAGTCAATTTGAGACCAATTTGCTGTCAAACGGAGACCAGTCGCTGATTGGTCGAAATTGATATCCGTTTGCTGCGATCATATCGCTTTGTTGTTGGCTTGGCCGTGTTGCTAGTTTGTAGGTTTAGCATTTGATACCAATATTTAAAATCATTGTATTTTTTATTCAAGCTTTATCGCCTCAAATATGTCAGCATTCAAAAGCAAATCAACCTAATGTGACTCCCATGGCTTGACACCGGTTAAAACCATTGCAAACCTACAAACTAGCAACACGGCCAAGCCAACAACAAAGCGATATGATCGCAGCAAACGAATATCAATTTCGACCAATCAGCGACTGGTCTCCGTTTGACAGCAAATTGGTCTCAAATTGACTGACTACGTGTCGCATCCTATCCTAGGATCAAAGGCCTTTCATAATATATGTCAAACATATAAAACTGGACGGTCCACAATTCAATTTAAAATTTGCATACGATCACCAGATGCATATATCTGATGAATTAAGAAATCGAAAAACTATAGGGAATTTGTTTTATATTTTTGCTCACTTACACAAAGGAACAAAACAAAACAAAAAAGACAACATTGGGTTCATCGCTACTCGAATGTTTAAGATAAGTGATCTTGAAACACGAGTAGATGTTGAACTCGGACATTATGGATGTCATTTTTCGTGAATTTGATGCCTAAAATACGGTCATAGTCAAATCACATTTAAAACGCAAAACAAAAAAACACCCTCTCCAAAATTTGTTAAAATGCAGTTTTTGTCATACTAGATCCGGTGGTGGGAGAAAATTAAAGATTCACTTGCGCCTTTTTCAAATGTTACGCTAGAAAAATTGGCTTGAAAAAGTACAAAAATACTTATATCTTTTGATAGAAACATCTTACAGCTTTGATGTCTTCTGACGAAATGTGTATTTTGGCAATATGTACAATTGCTCTGAACATAGTAGGCTTGAAAAAATGATAGTTTTTGACATATGACAAAAAAACCGATTTCGGACTTTTTATTTCTTCAAAAAGTTATATCTCCTCAGATTGAAGAGATAGAAAAAACTGCTCTTCGAGAAAGTTGTCGGGGTTTTTACCTTCTTCAACTTTGCAGAACATTTTATTTCGATATCTTTTGAAATAAAAAAGTTAGGTGCTGAAATATGAAGTATTTTAAGATTTGGCGTTTAGGACACTTTTGCATATAACGTGGCTTGGACTCACGAGCAAATGTCTAGAAGACATGAAGACTCTATCTTGGATGGTTTTTGAGTTATTAATTTTTTCCACTTAATGTTGGTCCTCGGACCATTGTGGAGTGTGGCCGACCCACCTCCACTTTCTCTCCCGCCGTATTTCTGTCGCTATCGGCTTTTGATGACACCGACTATGGAGCTCCACGTTGGAGATCCACCATGCACGAATTATATACCGTAGGCATCTATTGATGAAGATCTGCAGCCGTTGCGTGGCCTCCATTGATACACACCAGTTTTTACTGGCGTATAGTGTAGTAATGATAATTGGTATGTATGATAAAAACAAATAGGTTTTGTAAATATCGACACGATCTATATAATTTTATTAATCATTCCAAAATAAGTTCTTAGTTTATTTCAGTGCACCTTTAGGATCATCAAAGCGACGCACCTTCGAAACTGACAGATGCGCGCAGGCCGATCGTTTAGTCTGATGACGGCATGCACGAGCATGAAAGCGATAACAATGATGATGATGATACATACGAAGCGACGACGAAAAGAGAAGGGAAGCCGAGCCAGACCAAACCGAAGCAAGTGCGATGGATTGAAAGGAGAGCAGTTTTGTGACAGAAGTAGTGAGAAGCTGACGTATTGTGTTTGTGTGTGATGTGAGAAAATAAGAAAAAAAAAAGTGAAAATAGAAAGAAATTTAAGATTGGTATTTATTTATTTATTTATTTTATTGATGATATTCCTACAATGGCGCAGTCGGTAAGTACGTAATTGCTCCAAATTACTCTGTGTCGAATGCGCTTGGGCGTTGAGGTTTGTTTTTGAGCGTTGGATACTTCGACAACTGTGCGGGTTATGACATGATTTTTTTCACAACAGTGCTGTACGCAGGGGTTATACAGGAGCGTGAGCAGCTACGAGTTTGTGATGTTCGTGAAGTGAATTTCCTAGATTGTGTATTAAATGAGTTGGAACCGATCACAAGCTGCATTGATGTCGCACAATTATTTTCGATATGTTTTGAATGGAGGCGTACACATATACATGTTAAGATTTAAATTCTTGTTTTCTTTCACAATCTATTGAAGCACTGATGACACTGATATTTTATATTAGAGGTTTTGTAATCGATTTTACAAAGGCAAACTGATGGCAAGGAATTCTGAATGAAACAATAGAATATTTCCTGGTTTTGACGCATAATTGAAAGCATTGAGCTTGGAAACATCAATCCAAGAATGTTTTGAGATCAGAGATTGTGGATGAATGAATCTGTGACAAGGAATTCTGAATGAAACAATAGAATATTTCCTGGTTTTGACGCTTTATTGGAAGCATTGAGCTTGAAAACCTCAATCCAAGAAAGTTTTGATATCGGAGATTGTGGATGAATGAATCTGTGACAAGGAATTCTGAATGAAACAATAGAATATTTCCTGGTTTTGACGCTTTATTGGAAGCATTGAGCTTGAAAACCTCAATCCAAGAAAGTTTTGAGATCGGAGATTGTGGAGGAATGAATCTGTGACAAGAAACTCTGGTAATAACAATGGAATATTTCCTGGTTTTGACGCTTTATTGGAAGCATTGAGCTTGAAAACCTCAATCCAAGAAAGTTTTGATATCCGAATGAATCTATGACAAGGAATTCTGAGTATAGCAATGAAATATTTCCTGGTTTAGACGCTTTATTGGAAGCATTGAGCTTGAAAACCTCAATCCAAGAAAGTTTTTAGATCGGAAATTGTGGATGAATGAATCTGTGACAAGGAATTCTGAATGAAACGATGGAATATTTCCTGGTTTTGACGCTTATTGGAAGCATTGAGCTTGAAAACCTCAATCCAAGAAAGTTTTGAGATCGGAGATTGTGGATGAATGAATCTGTGACAAGGAATTCTGAGTATAGCAATGAAATATTTCCTGGTTTTGACGCTTTATTGGAAGCATTGAGCTTGAAAACCTCAGTCCAAGAAAGTTTTGAGATCGGAGATTGTGGATGAATGAATCTGTGACAAGGAATTCTGAATGAAACAATAGAATATTTCCTGGTTTTGACGCTTTATTGGAAGCATTGAGCTTGAAAACCTCAGTCCAAGAAAGTTTTGAGATCGGAGATTGTGGATGAATGAATCTGTGACAAGAAATTCTGAATGAAACGATGGAATATTTCCTGGTTTTGACGCTTTATTGGAAGCATTGAGCTTGAAAACCTCAATCCAAGAAAGTTTTGAGATCGGAGATTGTGGATGAATGAATCTGTGACAAGGCATTCTGAGTATAGCAATGAAATAATTCCTGGTTTTGACGCTTTATTGGAAGCATTGAGCTTGGAAACCTCAATCCAAGAAAGTTTTGAGATCGGAGATTGTGGATGAATGAATCTGTGACAAGGAATTCTGAGTAAAGCAATTAAATATTTCTTGGTTTTGACGCTTTATTGGATACATTGAGCTTGAAAACCTCAGTCCAAGAAAGTTTTGAGATCGGAGATTGTGGATGAATGAATCTGTGACAAGGAATGGAAGCATTGAGCTTGAAAACCTCAATCCAAGAAAGTTTTGAGATCGGAGATTGTGGATGAATCAATCTGTGACAAGGAATTCTGAGTATAGCAATGAAATATTTCCTGGTTTTGACGCTTTATTGGAAGCATTTAGCTTGGAAACCTCAATCCAAGAAAGTTTTTAGATCGGAGATTGTGGATGAATGAATCTGTGACAAGGAATTCTGAATGAAACAATAGAATATTTCCTGGTTTTGACGCTTTATTGGAAGCATTGAGCTTGAAAACCTCAATCCAAGAAAGTTTTGAGATCGGAGATTGTGGATGAATGAATCTGTGACAAGGAATTCTGAGTATGGCAATGGAATATTTCCTGGTTTTGACGCTTTATTGGAAGCATTGAGCTTGAAAACCTCAATCCAAGAAAGTTTTGAGATCGGAGATTGTGGATGAATGAATCTGTGACAAGGAATTCTGTGTATATCAATGAAATATTTCCTGGTTTTGACGCTTTATTGGAAGCATTGAGCTTGAAAACCTCAATCCAAGAAAGTTTTTAGATCGGAGATTGTGGATGAATGAATCTGTGACAAGGAATTCTGAGTATAGCAATGAAATATTTCCTGGTTTTGATGCTTTATTGGAAGCATTGAGCTTGAAAACCTCAGTCCAAGAAAGTTTTGAGATCGGAGATTGTGGATGAATGAATCTGTGACAAGGAATTCTGAGTATAGCAATGAAATATTTCCTGGTTTTGACGCTTTATTGGAAGCATTGAGCTCGAAAACCTCAGTCCAAGAAAGTTTTGAGATCGGAGATTGTGGATGAATGAATCTGTGACAAGGGATTCTGAGTATTTCAATGAAATATTTCCTGGTTTTGACGCTTTATTGGAAGCATTGAGCTTGAAAACCTCAATCCAAGAAAGTTTTGAGATCGGAGATTGTGGATGAATGAATCTGTGACAAGGAATTCTGAGTATAGCAATGAAATATTTCCTGGTTTTGATGCTTTATTGGAAGCATTGAGCTTGAAAACCTCAATCCAAGAAAGTTTTGAGATCGGAGATTGTGGATGAATGAATCTGTGACAAGGAATTCTGAGTATAGCAATGAAATATTTCCTGGTTTTGACGCTTTGTTGGAATCAGGGGCGTACAATTTCGTTTCAATGATACACTTTCATGCAACATTTGAAAGAGTCACTTCAAGTGTTTCATACATTTTTCTAATGACTCGGTCGTTAAAAAAAACTTTTCCACTCATCGTAGCACTCGGTAGTCTCCCACCCGGTCGCATTGCTTGTGCTTCACCCGTCAGAGCATTAGTGTCTCACTGGTGCGCGCTAGTCTCTCAATGGTTACGGGCGCCGGATAATTGGATTTAAGTGGTCGAATTTGTTATCCTCTTTCATAAAACATAATTATCATTCTATTGGCGTGCACCACTATTTAAAAATGTGGTTTAAATAGTGTTTTTAGCATGTTGAAGTATTTCAATGACTCATAAATGAAACGAAAATCCAAGTGTATCATCCCATGTTTCATACACACTTGTTTCTGTAGCAGCAACGAACGAGTGTGTTGCTGGGTGAGAGATGAAGCATCACAGCAGTCCGTTCGCATGGGAAACGATTTGCTACAGTCGTCGTACGTCATGTTTTCCTTTCGAAATTGCACGACCCTGGTTGGAATCATTGAGCTTGAAAACCTCAATCCAAGAAAGTTTTGAGATCGGAGATTGTGGATGAATGAATCTGTGACAAGGAATTCTGAGTATAGCAATGAAATATTTCCTGGTTTTGATGCTTTATTGGAAGCATTGAGCTTGAAAACCTCAATCCAAGAAAGTTTTAAGATCGGAGATAGTGGATGAATGAATCTGTGACAAGGAATTCTGAGTATAGCAATGAAATATTTCCTGGTTTTGACGCTTTATTGGAAGCATTGAGCTTGAAAACCTCAGTCCAAGAAAGTTTTGAGATCGGAGATTGTGGATGAATGAATCTGTGACAAGGAATTCTGAATGAAACAATAGAATATTTCCTGGTTTTGACGCTTTATTGGAAGCATTGAGCTTGAAAACCTCAATCCAAGAAAGTTTTGAGATCGGAGATTGTGGATGAATGAATCTGTGACAAGGAATTCTGAGTATAGCAATGAGATCAGGGTTGTTAACGTTAATCAACGATTAACGCCGTTACGTTAATTCGTTAACGTTAATTGTAACGATCAACGATTCTTCCGTTGATTTTTTGGAAGCGTTGATCAACGTTAACGTTAACGCGGAGCGTTGATTTAACGTTAACGACTCCGTTAATTTTACGTTAATTGTAGTACATATTTAATTGATACTAGACTGTACATTTAAGTGAATCTACTTGGGTCCAACCAAGCGACACTTTTTTTCAGTACCGGATGTAGTGCGCTGTGTGCGTTCAATGGTGCACTATCATATACGTCACTTCCGACGTATGTTGTAAACAACCCTAAATTAGCAAAAATATTTTTCTTAAAAAAATTTTTGATTTCCAACCGAACGAATCACAATAAGTAATCAGGATCCTGAGATATATGGGATGAAAATTTTGTCAGTGTTTCATCTGCTTGTCTAAGATATCACATAAATCACAGACCAATAGATGTGACACTAACGAAATTTCAATCTCATATATCTCATGATCCTGATTACTTAGAGAATTGGTGTCTTCGGCAAAGTTGTATGGCTGGTCAAGGACTAACCGATAATAAGCCTTATGTTTCCAAATTCCACCGCTAGGCGGTGCTAGTGAGCTAACAAATTTTGTTTTTCATATATATCAGGAAAATTTGCAAAAAATTGCAACTAGCGCCGCCTAGCTGCAGAAACTTGATCCAAACGGTAATTATTCTGAAAGCCCTTGATCTACCAAACAATATTGCCGAAGACACCATTTTTCTACAAAATCAGGATGCTGAGATATGCGAAATTTAAAATTTGTTTGTTCTCTAGCGCCACCTAGCGGTGGAATTTTGAATCTTAAGCCTTATTATCGATTAGACTTTGACCAGCCAAACAACTTTGCCGAAGACACAAACTCTCCTAGTAATCAGGATCATGAGATAGAAGAGATTGAAATTTCGTTAGTGTCACCTCTATATGTCTGTGATTTATGTGATATCTTAGACAAGCAGATGCAACACTGACAAAATTTCCATCCCATATATCTCAGGATCCTGATCACTTAGAGAGTTGGTTTCTTCGGCAAAGTTGTTCAGCTGGTCAAGGGCTTTCCGAATATGGGCCGTATGATTCGTGATTTCACAGCTAGGCAGCGCTAGAGAGCGTACACATTTTACATTTCACATATCTCAGCATTCTGATTTTTTAGAAAGATGGTGTCTTCGGCAAAATTGTTTGGTAGATCAAGGGCTTTCAGAATAATTATCGTTTGGTTCAAGTTTCTGCAGCTAGGCGGCGCTAGTTGCAATTGTTTGCAAATTTTCCTTATATATATGAAAAACAAAACTTGTTAGCTCACTAGCACCGCCTGGCGGTGGAATTTGGAAACATAAGGCTTATTATCGGTTAGTCCTTGATCAGCCATACAACTTTGCCGAAGACACCAATTCTCTAAGTAATCAGGATCCTGAGATATATGAGATTGAAATTTCGTTAGTGTCACATATATTGGTCTGTGATTTAATGTGATATCTTAAACAAGCAGATGAAACACTGACAATTATATTTCGCTGTGAAATTTTTTGACATTTGCATGGATGGCTACTGTGATCAACTCAATAGCTACTTAAGATGAGTCACGTTTTATAACTGTCCACAAACAACATGTGGATAGCCTAACAACACCGGGGGATAGTCATGGACGAAATTAGAGCACTTTGGACGCTTACAGTCCCAAAGACGAGCGCGCTGGGTGTATTGCATAACAAGCACGCTCAGTTTCACAGCTGAAGGTGCATAATGCACCAACACCATTACTTCCGAAGCATAAACTCACGCTTCCTGAGTAAGTCGGCAAAGCATTTTGCAGGTTCTTGACGTGGACGATATAGATTCAATTATGACACTGTTGGTCAAATGCCGGCGCACAAGTTCCTAAAAAAAATTTCTTGCTAGTGAGTAATGAAAAAAAAAATCTTGTCAAACACAAATAATAATCTACCCAAAAATTGAAAAAAAAAACCACAAGTGTCACAATGATCACAAAGCATATCACATCAATTAACGCAAAAATTAACGGCATTCGTTGACGTTAATTTAACGCATTCCGTTGACGTTAACGTTAACTGGTTAGAAAATTAACGCAACGCCGTTGACGTTGATTCCGACGAAAATTAACGTTAACGGCGTTAATCGTTGATTAACGTTAACAACCCTGAATGAGATGTGTCTGAAAGATGGCATGAGATGTGTCTGAAAGATGGCACTAGATATGCCTGAAAGATGGCATGAGATGTGTCTGAAAGATGACACTGGATATGCCTGAAAGATAGCATAAGATGTGTCTGAAAGATGACACTAGATATGCCTGAAAGATGGCATTATGCGTGTCTGAAAGATGGCATGAGATGTGTCTGAAAGATGGCACTAGATATACCTGAAAGATGGCATGATGCATGTCTGAAAGATGGCACTAGATATGCGTGAAAGATGGCATGAGATGTGTCTGAAAAATGACACTGGATATGCCTGAAAGATGGTATGATGCGTGTCTGAAAGATGGCACTAGATATGCCTGAAAGATGGCATAAGATGTGTCTGAAAGATAGTGAAGATTGTAGGTCAGAATGGTACGGTTTATTTTTTTTTTCTATACACATGTATATTCGGGATGAAGAGTTTTATCAGAGAACGTGCAAATTAGATTGAAAGTGCGACACTTCTGAAGCCAGATAAATTAGATCCAACTTTTTCATCCATGTTGCTAAATTAGAGTACGGGAGGGAAAGGATGTAGTAATGATAATTGGTATGTATGATAAAAACAAATAGGTTTTGTAAATATCGACACGATCTATATAATTCTATTAATCATTCCAAAATAAGTTCTTAGTTTATTTCAGTGCACCTTTAGGATCATCAAAGCGACGCACCTTCGAAACTGACAGATGCGCGCAGGCCGATCGTTTAGTCTGATGACGGCATGCACGAGCATGAAAGCGATAACAATGATGATGATGATACATACGAAGCGACGACGAAAAGAGAAGGGAAGCCGAGCCAGACCAAACCGAAGCAAGTGCGATGGATTGAAAGGAGAGCAGTTTTGTGACAGAAGTAGTGAGAAGCTGACGTATTGTGTTTGTGTGTGATGTGAGAAAATAAGAAAAAAAAAAGTGAAAATAGAAAGAAATTTAAGATTGGTATTTATTTATTTATTTATTTTATTGATGATATTCCTACATATAGCAGCAAAGATTTCACGTTCGAGTTAATAATTTGGATTTTGGTGCGTCGACTGATCTGGTTGTTTTTGAACTGGAAATGCTCAACGTTAAAAAAAAAACTTTTTTTTTACATTTTAGCACTATAAATTTCAACATTCTACCGAGTCGTCTCATCAGTAATTCTGGCCCATCTTACCCCATCATCCAGCCAGCCAGAAACAGCGTGCGTAATCGGAGTATGGCTGATTCTGTTCAAATTTATGCAGATTTTTCCTTGACGTTCCCGGCTTCACGTATACCATACTCCGACGGGGAAGAATAAATGTTTTCAAAATTCGCCCAAAGTTAATATAAATTACCACAGGTAATACCACGATTATTCATCGTGAAATTATGAATAAGCATGAAACGCGCAGCATTGCTCTTTTCTGGCCTAGAAAACACAACTGAGGTTCGCTTTCCTTTGAGGGTGCAAACTGAAAACAAAGTGAGAAAAATTTTTAACCGATGATGTGATGCTGTACGAACATCAACCGGACACATATTTATCCGGTAGCCCACATACTTCACGCAAATGTTTAAACATGTGGCAGTGTTAATTGTAACCACTACCATGGGCAGTAAATTTATCATTCCTGGCAGATTGACCTCAGTGCTAATATGTAAAACCAAAATCAAGAGGAGGAGAATTTCACCAACAGTGGTACTGGCACATACATTGTGTAACATTCGAATATTGGCAGTAGTAAAATTGTGTCCAACCATAATGGTAACATGTGGTTTAGACTAAAGCAGTTTTATTATTATTATTATTATTATTTTTACTTAGCATTTATTTATTAGGCTCATTCGCACTAGGCATAACGGAGCCGAAAGTCTGTAATTAATTACATTTTAATCAAGAGTACATCCCTGTCTGACCAATTCATCGATCCTTCTGCTCTCCTCTTCGATGTACTGTTGACGAAGAACGGGGTCGTCGATGTGCGAATACGATCCACGTCTGTATCGCGATGGTGCGGGAGCGGGGGAAACATCAAAATCAGCAACGTTGCTATCACTTTCGCTGGGTATAGATAGAGGTGGTGCGATACGTTTGGGTACGTTGGTGCTTGCTGTGTCTGAGTCGACTGATCGCTGTCGCTTGGGATCTGGTTTATTGTTTTCATGTTTTTTTGTTTTGCTCTTACCACTGATCTCCGGCTTGGAGAGAGATGGCCATTGATTTTCGGCTAGCGTTGATGGGGCTTGTGCTTTGCTAGATTTATTGCACTGCGTCGGCTGTTTGTTCGTCGTGGATGCTGCAGCTTCAGAGCACCGCAGTTTTGGGTGATCTTTACCACCACAATTTCGGCAGGTACGCGTTTGTGACGGATAAGAAACATAGGATGTTTCGTCGACCACCGTAATATATGATGGGATAGGATGGGTCAGCTGCATACGTACCACACGTACCCCGTTGCTGAGACCTGGAAAGTAGCTTCTCCAGACATCGTTCCGTATGGAAATCACTACGCCATACTGCCGCATATGAGTGGTGATCGTGTGGTTTTCAATCTCCTCCGGTAGGTCATGTAGACGAACGTCGATGTAAATCGGCAGTGGAATTGGGAGGCGCTTACCTTCACAATTCATGAAGTGTTTTAGGTGATACTTTGAGAAAATCCTGACTGCTGCCTCTTCACTTTGCATGGCCATATAGATAACATGCCGTACGATGTGAGGTTGGATGCTCTTTACTAGCGTCATATCCAACTCCAACTCACATTCTAAAAACTGTTTTAAATCAGCGATGCCAGGCCGTTTCGGAAGCACCGATGTGTCCAGCACAACACAATTTTTCCTCGCAACCGGCATGATGGTAGAATGAAATGAAACAGAAAAGAACCGAACGCGTGTGGTTTCGCTGAGAGATGGATAGCAACTGATTATTATTATTTATTTACGACACTTTACCTAAAAGTGAGCATTCGTGTCGGGCAAAACTTAAAACTAAATACGTTTATACATTTCAATTTCTTTGATAAATTTAATCACTGATTTTTCTTTCTTGTCATCGTTTCTAAGAATTTCCGAAAGAGTTCCACTAATTCCACGATTTCTCCTAGCTGAAGTAAATCCAAAACAGTCGACAAGGATATGCTGGACGTTGAGATCCGTTCCGCAAAATCTACATACCGGCTGGTATGTGTTATCCATCAAGTACGAATGCGTGATGCGAGTATGCCCGATTCGTAACCTTGTTAAAATTCGCTGTTCAGATGCGCTGTATCTGTCGAGAAACTTTGTCACACTTGGTTTAATTTGACGAAGCTGAGTCCATGCTTGTCTCCAGTCGTGTTCCCAGGCACACCAGATGAGATTTTTAGTATACCGTATAGCATCTTGAGCTGAGATTGCTATTCCGATTGGGGGTTTGCTCCGTCCTCCATTAGCTAACTTATCTGCTTCCTCATTTCCATGAATTCCTGCATGTCCAACAAAACACAATGTTTTTCTCGAAAGAATCACGTTCGATAGCCTGGACCCATTTTTTCTTTTTTTTTTTCCTTCTAAACCATAGGGGGATAATCTGCTCAACAGACACCCTAACAGAAGGTTAAGGTAGTGTAGGTCTGACAGGCCGTCTTCTACAACAAAAGTAAAATCCAGGACTACTCTCTCCTCGTACCCACTAAACCATTCCTATGGTCGCCAAACCCTACGTCTCTCCGGAACCACCAAGAAGGTATTGCTTCAGAGAGGGGCTAGTGCACATCGCACCCACAAGGTTAGCTGCGTAGCCTGCAGCAACGAACATCGATGACTCGCTTTGGAGAGTCCATCACGGTAGCATGCTGGCGCTTAGCCAGTTTCCCGAGTGGTCCTCGCCACTCCCTTTGTCCTCGGAAGGCGGGCAGGGTCAACCCCGCCCGCGCCCTACTGCTGAGCGGACATCAAGAACTGATGCCCACATGCAACCCGATCTGACCTGCCCGCAAAGGAAGGGTATTACTACCCTTCAGGCCCTATCAGATGCATCCGTAGGTTGCAGACAGCAGGATCTCACCTACCCCGACCCTTGCCGGGGACCCCTTTCCAACCGCGGGCTCGGATCCAACCCAGTAGACCGACGCCACGACAGCACCACTACCGGGACTTCCTCTCCGCGGTCACTTAATCGTTGTAAGGGTCGATCTCGACCGCAGGGCACCGGTATGACCTACGAAGCCGACTCCGAACCCCTGGACCACCTCTTGTACTGCATCTGGACTAGCCATTCTCCGAGTCCACGCGCCATCTCCTCTGTAGCTCCCAGACGATGTGGGTAATAGCCGTTGAAACGGCGTTCCAGCCAAACTCATCCCTACACATCCTCTGGACCAAGTTGTCCGGAGTTGTGTCCTCCCCGCATGTGGCAAGCATGCGGTCACGCATTGTGCGAAAACGCGGGCACACGAACAAAACGTGTTCCGCCGTTTCCTCTAAACCATTGCACACTGGGCATTCGGGAGAATCCGCATACCCGAAACGGTGTAGATACTGTCGGAAGCAACCATGACCTGTAAGGACCTGTGTCAGGTGGGATGTGACTTCCCCATGGCGCCTATTAATCCAACTATCTACCCTCGGTATCAACCTATATGGTGGACCTATACACCTTCCTTTGGTGGAACTGTCCCACGCGCGCTGCCATTTGACCATAGAGGCCATCCTGACAGTCCTGCGTATGCCTCTTGTGCCGCGCATTTCGAAGCACTCCATGTCCTCACTGATAAGAATGCTGATAGGCACCATACCAGTAATGACGCAGAGAGCGTCGTGTGACACGGTACGGTACGCGCTCGCAACCCTCAGGCACATAAGCCTGTAAGTACTTTCCAGCTTCCGTCGGTAGCATTTAGTACTTAGCGCGGTGCCCCACGCCGGGCCGCCATACCTAAGTATGGATGTAGCAACACTAGCCAGAAGCTTGCGCTTACTGGCGTACACCGCAGAGCTATTGGACATCATCCGGGACAGTGCCGCAATAGCTGTGGAGGGTCTTTTACAGGCATAATCGACGTGGCTACCGAAGGTAAGCTTATCGTCGATAATCACGCCCAAGTGTTTGACGGAGCGCTTTGACAGGATAGTACAGTCTCCTACACTGATCTCCGTCTGCTGCTCCGACTTCAGGTTGTTAACAACCGTCACCTCTGTCTTGTGGTGAGCCAGCTCCAGTTTCCTGGACCGCATCCACGCCTCCACAACCTTGATCGAGTGGTTGGTAGTCAACTTTACCTCCTCGATCGTTTCACCGTAGACTTCGAGCGTAATGTCGTCGGCAAATCCGACAATCACCACTCCCACTGGATACTCCAACCTCAACACCTCGTCGTACATGACATTCCATAACACCGGACCCAGGATGGAACCTTGCGGGACTCCTGAGGTTATGTGAAAGCACTTCCGACCCACCTCCGTGTCGTAGACTAGTACACGATTCTGAAAGTAACTTCCGAGAATCTTGTACAGGTACTCCGGTATCCCCAGACGCAAGAGCGCATCGGCAATAGCAGACCAGCTGGCGCTATTAAACGCATTCCTTACATCCAGAGTCACTACCGCGCAAAAGCGAATTCCCCTCCTCTTAGGCTCGAGTGCTTTCTCGGCGGTTTTTGTAACCGACAAGATAGCGTCTACGGTGGACCTCCCCTTCCGGAAGCCGTACTGGTTACTCGAAAGACCATTTTCGCCCTCGGTGAACCGCAACATTCTATTGAGGATGATCTTTTCGAGCACCTTCCCCGCCGTGTCAAACAAGCATATTGGTCTATATGCCGACGGGTCTCCGGGTGGTTTCCCCGCCTTTGGCAATAGTACCAGGCTCTGCCTCTTCCAAGCTTCTGGGAAAACTCCCTCGTCCAGGCATTTCTGCATAGCAGACCTGAACATCTCGGGAGCCTCTGCAATAGCTACTTTTAAGGCCAGGTTCGGAACTCCGTCCGGACCTGGGGCCTTACCTACGCTAAGGGACTTAGCTATCCCCGCAAGTTCCACATCGGTGACCCTCTCCTCATCGCCAGCCCCAGTCCCCGGCTGTCCTACGAAAGGAGGCCAAGGACTAGGATCATGACGCGGAAAAAGTCCTCCAATGATCCCCTCCAACATCTCTGGAGATTGCTCTGTAGGAGCCATCACACCTCTCGTCTTGGCCATAACGATCCTGTAGGCGTCACCCCACGGGTTCGTATTGGCACTCTGACAGAGACCCTCAAAGCAGGCCTTTTTGCTTGCTCTTATCTCGGTCTTAAGCGCGGCTTTTGCAGCGGCGAACACCACCCGCCGTTCGTTTCGCTCTTCCTCTGATCGTGCTCGCTGCATCCGCCACCTAGCCCGTAGGCAGGCGCGGCGCAGGTCCGCAATCGCGTCGGTCCACCAGTAAGCCGGTGGCCTCCCATTTCTAGGGTGGACTCGCCTAGGCATGGTCGCATCACACGCACGTGAGAGCACCGCTACCAGCTCGTCGCCGTCTAAACCGATTAAGTTTCGCTCACGGCGGAGCGCCTCCCTAAATACCCCTTCGTCGAAGTATGATGTCTCCCACCTGCGAGGGCTTGGCCTTGGCCTAGCCGCCTCTTCTTCTATCCGCTGTCTGCTGTTATTGTAGTCGATACTGTAGCGAACCGCCAGGTGGTCGCTGTGAGTGTAGCCATTATCTACTCTCCAGTTCGAACTACTTGTTAGGCCAGGACTACAAAAGGTCACGTCAATAATTGACTCCGCTCCGTTTCGACTAAAGGTACTCTTGGTACCGACATTAGCCAAGTCGACATCTAAGATGGCCAGTGTTTCTAGCAGGATCTGACCCCGCTGGTTCGTGAAACGGCTTCCCCATTCCACGGCCCAGGCATTAAAGTCGCCCGCTATTACCACCGGCCTTCGCCCTGTTAGCACGGTCGTTAAGCGGTTCAGCATTTGCGTGAACTGCTCGATCGGCCACCGCGGAGGCGCATAACAGCTACAGAAGAAGACCCCGTTTACTTTGGCGACCACGAAGCCCTCATAGGTAGTAGACACCAACTCCTGAACGGGGTATTTACCCGTCGTCCATATCGCCGCCATTTTTCTGGTCCCATCCGCGACCCAGTTGCCGTTGCCGGCGGGTACTCGGTATGGGTCCGATATGATGGCGATATCCGTCTCCCACTCAGAAACTGCCTGACAAAGCAGTTGCTGAGCCGCATCACAGTGGTTCAGGTTCAGCTGCGTTACCTGCACTGTGATTTGTTGTTCACTGCGGCTTTCTTGAAGGCCGGGCACCTTGGGCCACCCATCGGATGTCTGTTGTTCGAGGATTTCCCGGTACAGATCATGCAGATGGGCGGACTCGTGCAGCTTTGGGCCTTATGACCTTCAGCGCCGCATCGCCTGCACAGTTTGCGCCTGTCGGGGCCTTTGCAGTCCCACGACTTGTGTCCTGGTTCCAGACACCTGAAGCAAACCTCTGGTGGCTCGTGGAATGTCAGGTGACATACACACCAACCCACCTTTATGCTCCCTACTTTAACGGACTTTTTGACGTCCGCCACAGGTAGCTGAACCAAAGCTATCTGTGTCCCTGCTGGCCCTTTCCGTAGCTTAACGGCTGCGGCGGCCACCTGCACATCGCACTGTTGCCGCAGTGCCGTGACGAGCTCTTCCACTTCGGTGATCTCATCGATGTCCTTGACCTTCAGAGTCGCCTCATGTGTCAGAGCCCTCACCTGCACACCCTCACCAAGGACCTCTTCTGCCAGCCTCTTATAGGCGGCGCCCTTGTGCTCCTTCTGGCGCTTCAGCTCCAGGATCATCTCGCCCGTACGAGTACGTCTAATACTGCGTACGTCGGCTCCAAGACCCTCAAGCTTGGCTTCGCTTCGCATCATCTTCAAGACGTCCGAGTACTTGGACTGTTCCGTCTTGATGACGATAGCGTCGCCTTTCTCGCGCTTGGCACCTGCCCTCCTACGCCTTGGCTTGGCGTCCTGCGCTACTACCTGCGGATTCGCCTTCTTCTTCCTCTTCCGCTCTACCTTCGTCCAAGGGGGGTCCTCCCCTTGGATCGCCCTACTCTGTGGCTGTTGAGGGCCCACTAGCGGTCGCAACCCCTTGTTCCCATCGTTCCGGGACGGGCCAGCCTTTTCAGGCCCACCCTTCCCAGCTTTCCGGGAACCCTGGCTGGGGTCCGACCTTCCGGCCATTGGCGTATCTAGGATTTTTTCCTAGGGGGTGCCTAGGGGGTGCCAGTTTCAGTGACTCTCAGGTAGCTCTTTTTAAGGAAATACCGATCCGACCTCATTTTCTTAGTATAATGATATACTGCGTCGCGGGAAAATAGAATTTGTATTTTCAGTTTGAACTTAAGTACTTAACAATCATCGCGACAAGGGGCTGTCCATAAACCACGTGGTCATTGGGGGGTGGAGGGGGGGGGGTTCGGCCGATGACCATTTTGTATGGACAAATAAAATTTTTTGTATGGACTAATGACCACGCGGGGGGGGGGGGGTTGAAAAGTCCCAAAAAAAATGACCACGTGGTTTATGGACAGCCCCCAACCCCTATTTTGTGGATTGAAAGCAATCAGGTCCATTAGAATACATTTTAGAAGCAATTAGTAGACTGTAAATCTCTGAAACTATAAAATATCCACAAATTTGCGTGTAACTTGTATTCATCTTGACATCCTCTTTGTTTTATTGCAAAATAACAACCCTTATAAAAATAGCTTTCAAGAATAATTTTAAGAAATATAAATACTTAAAATTTCAAAATCAGAATACATATTTGCATATTTGGTTTGGCCACAAAATTAATGGCTAAAGAGCGTTTTTTTAATTAGTTGAATATTACCACGTGGACACGAAAATACTTTTACAGAAAAATTGTGAGTATGATTCTCAAAACTACAAAATTCTCACTCAATTATCCTGAGTTCCGTTCTGAAGCTTCACTGACATATTATCAATTCAGTTGAAACCCGGAGTTTTGTGCGAGCGAACTTCGATCGGCATGCTGATGTTCGCACCAAATTCCGATTTCGACTGGTTTGGTAATTACCATATATTAATATATCCGGTGAATGGAATGCTGTATAAAGCTGATTTTTTAAATAGTATTTCAAGCATTGATTTGTTAATGTCAGCAATTCTATTGATATTTGCTTTTAAAAATTCTCCGATTATTCTTCAGACAATTCCTTAGGGAATTCTTTTAGTGAAGCCATTCGACAATGACTCTGGGAACTTCCACACATTTTTTTTAACATTTGCAAGTCATTCTGCTTTTTTTTTGGATTTTCGTCCATTTTTTGGACTTTAATTATTTATGCTATTCGGTATTCCTTCGAAAACTCCTTCGGAAAGTCTTTCATAAATCTCTTCTATAATTTTATTGAAAAACTTCAGACACTTTCTTCTAGATTTCTTCAGTTTTTAAGTAAGGAATTCCTGCATCAGATGATTCCGGAATACCTTCTGCAATTCCGATGTTACTTACATTGAACATTTATTCGGGAGTTTCATCAACAATTCATTCGAAAGTATTGACTCGAAGTTGCTTTACTTTTGGAAACTTCTTTGGTAATTCCTTTGGAAATTGATTCGGCAAATTTCTTTGTGATTTCCTTCGAGATATTATTTGAAAAACTTTGGCGGTTCTTTAAAAATTCTGTCACAGTGATTCTACGGAAATTACTTTTGGGGTTCTTCTTAATTTTTTTTTCAGAAATTCTTTTAATGCTTTCGGAAAATTCTTTTAGAATTTCTTCGAATTCATTTCTTTGTTTTTTTTTTATAGAATATATAGAATACTAGCTGTCCCGGCAAACTTTGTCTTGCCGTCCTGTGGTTTGACAACTGTTGAGCTCAAAATAACACCGCACTCTAGATTGGTTTCATTTCGATCTTAATGATTTCCCTCCCAGCTCATGAAAAATCAGTACTTAATCAATTTTCTTACCTTTCTAGTTGATTTTCGTATTTTTTCAACTTATAAACACAGCCAGCATGAATATGAATCGAACCGTGCAAGACTTATGCTGATCGGTTCATTCGTTCGTGAGTTTTGTTGCCTCAAAGGGATTTCAAACTCTGCGCAATTTATTTTGAGATTGAACTTTACCAATTTCCTTAAAAAGTCTTAATATTTTTATTCAGGAATTCCTCTGGTATTTCTTAAATGAATTCTTTTGGCAACTACTTTGGAAGCTCTAATGTAATTTTGATGTTTTTTTCCGACAATTTCTTTTTGAATTTTTTCAGCAAGCTTTTCCTGAATTTCATGGGATTTTCTTTGACCAAGACCAGTTGAGAATTTTAGATTTTCCAATTCAGCAACTTTCGGAAGCAATGAATATAAATACAGTTAAATCATAAAGAATTTCAAAAATAATCACAATACAATTGCCTAATAAATCCGCAAAACAACTGAAAAAGAAATTGCTGATATAATTTCAGAGGAACAGCCATTGAAATGAAGCAAAAATGAATTTACTGATGAAATAATGATTGCTAATGAAAGAATAATAACCATGTCGAATCCTCAAAGAAATGGTCATACTACGGTACAGCGAATACAGAGTCGTAGGTTCGAATCCCACCAGAACGCGATTTTTTTTTCATCTCTCAATTTGTAAACATTCTGTGCCTTCTAATTAATTACAAGTTTTTTCCCGTACATTCATATAGGATTTCTTTAGAGTTTTCTCTAGTATAACCTTCTAGGATTTCTCTGGAAATTGCTACTATTCCCGAAATTCAATTAGGGATTCATCTAGAGATTTCTACTGGAATTTCTTTAAGAAGCCCAACAGGAGTTTCAGGAGTAATACCGTGATTAATTTCTATAGTAATCCACAAATGAAAACTCTAGAATAATTCTTGGATGAGTCTCAAGAAAAATCCCTGGAAGGATCAAAGGCATTTCTGGAAGTATCCGAGGAACACTGCCTAGAAGAATCCTAGCTAGAAGGCCAGGAGAAATCTCTAGAGGGATTCCTACAGGTATCACCGTGAGAATTTCTTGACGAGACCTACAGCAGGCATTCCTGAAACATTAGAAGCATCTTTTTTTTTTTACATATTGTGTATTTTAACTTATGCTAATTCTTTAGAATCTTTAGAGAAGGTCAGGAATCGCGAAAAATTTCTGAAGAAATATCAGGAAGATTTCTCGGAAGAATTCCAGCTATAATGCTAAGATAAATTCGTAAAGGAATCACAAGAAGAATATCTGGACGTATCATAGTAAGAATTTCTGAAGGAATTGCTGGAAGAACCTTAGGAGGAGTTGTTTGAGGTATTCTTGGAGGAAGGCCAAAGGGTGTTTCTGCAGGAATTCCATGAGGCATTTCAACAGGAATTCCTGAATGAGTTCTTGGAGAAATCCCAGGTAGGACAACCAAAGAAATTTCTGCAAGAACTCCAGGAAGATTACCTGGAAAGATTCCAGCTAAAAAGCCAAGAGAAAGCTATAGAAGAATCCGTAGTATAATGTCTGAACTACCATAATTAGAATGTATTAAGGAAGAATAGCTGGAAGAACCGCAGCAGCCGCTAGAAGAATCCCAGTTGGAATAACTGGAGCAGCGCTTCCCAAAATTGGGAAGCGGATCTTGGGAGTTTGGGAAGCGCGGGTCTGGAGGAATTCCTAGAATTCAGGGAGGTATCATAGAAGTAATTTCTAGAAAAATCCTTGAATCAGGAATGCCGGGGGTACCCTAAAAGTAGTTCCTATACCAAGTGCCCGGAGGAATACCTACAGTTCTCCTTGAAAGAATCGGTAAAAGTATACTGGAGGAATTCCTGATAAAATCGCAGGAGGATTTTTTTTAAGGAATCTCAGGAAGATTTCCCGAAAGTATTGCAACATGTAAATACAGGGGATGGCCAAAATGTTTGGGATAGGCAACTTTTTTTTCTCTCACAAAAAAGTTCAACATGCTATAACTTTTCATAGAGTGCATCAAAAAATTTCAAATTTTGACTGTTTGTCAACCTAATATATGTGCATCATTGGTACAAATTTGGGCTCGATTGATCACTCTTTCGCAAAGTTAGAACCGTTCGGGTAAAACACTGTTTTTTAGACAACTCATTTTTGAGCTGTCATATCTCGGAAACCAGTAAACCGAATTGAATGAAATTTTGAACGGTCACTAACAATATACAAATGCTTCACAAACTATTAAAACATAGATACTTTTTGAACTTTGAAAAAAGTTATCATGGATTGACACTTTTTGGATTTTTCTTGAAAAAATGTAATATCTTTTTGTCAATGTCAGTAAATTATAGTGTTGATGTGCAAAGATTTTCCACTTCTGTTCTCAAGTTATCTTAAATCAGATATATTAGAGCCTATTTATATTGAAGGAAGAACACATTTAGTAATTTTTGTGTGGTATTGAAAATTTGCCCTTTTTTCCTCTATATGGGTAAAAGTTTCAACCCGGTATAACTTAATTCACCGTGAGAAAATATTACATTTTATAACGTTGTATTAAGTATCAATATATTCTTGATAAACGTTAAAAAATTCAATCAATTCGGTTCACTGGTTTCCGAGATATGACAGCTCAAAAATGAGTTGTCTAAAAAATAGTGTTTTACCCGAACGGTTCTCACTTCGTGAAAAATTATTCAATCGAGCCCAAATTTGTACCAATCATGCACATATAATAGGTTGACAAACAGTCAAAATTTGAGATATTTTGATGCACTCTATGAAAAGTTATAGCATGTTGAACTTTTTTGTGGGAGAAAAAAAGTTGCCTATCCCAAACATTTTGGCCACCCCCTGTATACCAGGTGAAATCCCTGAGAATTGCTTGAAGAGTTCCAGCCGGAATTCATGGAGGAAGGCCAATAGAAGTTCTTGGAGAAATCCCCTGCGGAATTTCTGGAATAACCTCTGGAGGAAGTCCTGGTTAAATCCTTGAAGAAATCTCTGGAAGAATCACCGAAGGGATTTTTAGAAAAATCCCAGGATGGTTTTTTGGAAGAATTTCCAAAAGAACTTCCCTAGTTAGGTATCACAGTGAGAATTGTTGGAGGAGTTCTAAGAGAACTTGCTGGAATCATAGCCACAGTTCCCGGAGGAAGTCCAATATAAGCTCCTGGAGGAATTTCATGAGAAATTTCTGGAAGAATCTCTGAATAAAATCTCTGAAGGAATTCCTGGAAAAATCACCGGAAGAAACTTCTGAAAGAATCCCAGGAAGGTAATCCTGAATAACCCCACCAGGAATTCCTGAAGAAATCCCAAGATAAACTTTTAGAAGAATCCCTAGAAGAATTCCAATAAGTATCATAGTAAGAATTTCGAAAGAAATACTACGAAAAATTGCTGAATCAATTTCCGCTGAAATTTCTAGTATGTACAACCCCAACTGAACTGTCTGGAGAATCCTGAGAGAAGTTTATTAAAGAAATATCGGGAGGAATCCACAAAGGAAGTCTAGAGAAATCACTGCTTGAATAGATAAAGGTATTACTGGAGGAATCCATGGAGAAGTCTGTTGATTGTTCTTACCAATATCCAAAACGCCAAAACGTGCAACAGGTGTATAAGTAATTCCGGGTGTGTTTAAGTTTTATTCAAATGTGCCTTTAATAAATATCGAAATTTATTGCGTGAAATTTTAAATTTTAGGTGACTGTCAAGGAAAAATTCTAAGGGGTGCCAAATTTGTTCTAGGGGGTGCCAGGCACCCCTGGAACCCCCCCTAGCTACGCCAATGCTTCCGGCATTATTACCGACTTTCGGGGTAATGATACGCCTGGCCTTGCGGGCACCGCCAGACAGCTCCTCGCCTGACGGTTGCCTCGCCCGCTTCTGCGATTGCTTGCCCCGTTTGTCGCGAGCAGTCGCTTCCGCCTTATTCGGACTTCCTGCGAAGGAGAAGGCCTCCGTTTGGGTAAACTTCGGCACTTTCTCATTTGCAGGCTCCACTGCTGCAGCAGTCAGCAACGCGAGTGCCGCGTGCTCCTGCTTGGCATCGTCGATCGACGCCCTAAGTCGAAGCAAGGCCGTTTTCAGGTCCTTGCTTATGTTCGACTTAGTGGACGCAAAGTCGATGATTTTGCCAAGCTGCTGCTCAGCCACCTCTATTGCGGACCGTCCTTTGGATCCTCGGTTGACGGCCCTCAACAACCACGCTCCGTCCATAACCTCCACCGGCTGGCTTGCCGGGAAGTGGACTGGAGCACCCACGCTTGAGCTGCGTACGCAACTCCCAGCGCCTATCTCCTCACTTCTCCTTGTCGGAGATCTCATCAACCCGCTTCTTGCGAAAGGATTGATCCCACCACTATTTCCACCTAGATTCTGATTTTTATTTGACTTCATGATTAAATCCCACGAGTAGCACGGGAAAGAATGTCCACCACGCCAGAGCCCTGCATTAACGCGGTAAGGGACAGCTTACTGTGGGGGGTGCCCAGGTACCCCACAGGCTCCGTTAAAGATCGAGCATCTTTTTCACCCCCTCGATCACTCATTCCTCAGCACGGGTCGCTTGACACCTTGAATTGGGGTTAGTAGTCCTATTCTTAGCCGGCGACTACGCGGCTGACTCGCAAGCGGGGGGGTGCGTCAGGCCCCAGGACTTTAGTCCCTGCTGCCCCTGAGGACCCATGGATTTGTTGATTTCACTTTTCGAATGGCGTCCAGACAACTCGCTGAATCGGTTAAGATGATCGTCGGCTCATTAGTTGTTACCAACCATTGCAATGCATTGCTACTGCTTCTTTCAGTGCATAGGCTTCGGCTGAAAACACACTACAACTCTCAGGAAGACATGCCGAGAACTTATAGTTTGCACTACATATTCCAATACCCGTCTTCTCCGATCCCTTGGGGCCATCGGTATATATTTTATTATAGGCTGAGTATTTCGTTCTAATAAGCTCCGCAAACTTAGGCACAACTGTTCCTTAGGGGACACTGAGGAGACTTGATCCCTGGGGGGACTCGTTCCCCCCATATTGTCTCGGAATCAAAAACATTTTTCTTCTAGCATATTTTTTCCAAAACTACTCCTGAACAAATAACTATGTTTTGACTACAAGTTATTTCGATTGTACATTGCATTATTTTTTAACGGCTAATGGTTTGTTTTCAGCCCTGCAAAAATCTGTTAGGCGTTTCCGAAAAATCTCAATTGAATTGAAACTTGAACCAAATCGTGTCAAAATTTCACAGCACATAGTTTAAGGACAGACTTGTTAGAGTCCCAAAATGGCCGCCACAATGGCCGACTTTGGCACCTACTCACGATTTCGAGGGCACAAATCTCTTCGTAAACAAAACCAGTGCACCTGGGCTTTTTATTTTAAGCTAATTACAAGTGAGCAAGAACAGAATAATGAAATACATTGTTGTTTGAAGATTGCTTCTTGAGATTTGTGCGTCTGAAGTTTCGATGCAATGTTGAAGCGGGATTTCAAGACGTTTGTCCTTAAATAAAATACTTTCAAACTTATTTGTCCAAACAAGGCTGTTGTTAACATATTTTAATTAATTCAGCTTAGTATACACAACAGTGACATGGAGAGACTTGATCCCTCGAGGATTACACACACATTATACATGTGAAAAATAAAATTCTATTCGGAAGCTATTACTTGGAATTCTAGTCTATTCAACGATAAAATGTGTCAGATAATTATAACTTAAGTACAAACCAAGAAAAGGGGATCAAGTCTCCCCATTTTGAAAATACGGCATATCCTTAAAAATTTAAGGAAATCTTACAATTTCAAATACTCCATATTCATCGAAAATACAAGAAAACTCGAAAATAAAATGAATAGGAAGACTCTGGAATTATTTTCCCTTTAAATAAACCATGCGCCCAAAGGGGGATCAAGTGTCACCCATTTTTGAAAAATACATCATAAGACATGCCTCCAAACAGAGTTTTGAAAACTTTAACAATAATTTAAAGGCCTTCTGTTGTGTATTAACTTTCAATAGATGTTTACCTGCCATTTTGTACGGAAATCAGATCTAGTTTTGTGTCTTTTCTTAAAGTTTCAGGTAAATTAAGAAAAAGGGATCAAGTCTCCCCAGTCTCCCCTAATGTGTTGTCTATCGAGGGTGATTTTATGTGCCACTTTCGGTTTGTTAATCTGTAATGGGACTGACGTTTGGAATAATCGACCCTGTGGCTTCCTGCACTAGATCTGCAGCTCTTCTCACCACGGAGAGATGTATAGTCTATTTTACGACAGGAGGTAGTGTCCAATAACCCGTGAAAACCAATATCATCATCAACATTGTTGTCACTTCGTAAAATGGCTCATTGCTGTCGCGGTTTTTCTAGTAGACATATGGCCAAAGTGGCGAGGCGTTGGATGATTTTTAAGCGAAACGGTAGACAACTTGATTCGGCCATAACTGCGACAATGGGACTAGTACGACTAGCCACTGACGCTTGACGAACAATTTCGTTATAGGTTGGTGCAAGTATTCTTTCTAGATCTTCGAGGTTTCGGCTAGTTATCCCAATACCGTATGCTAGCTTGGAAAATACAAGTGCTTCACCTACTGAAAGAAGCGTTGATCTGTTGCTTCTTTCTAGACGGCAACACAAAATACGAAGAATATTTATCCGTTGTGTACAGCTTCGTTTGGTTTCGGCGAAATGCTGAAGGAAATTCAATTTCGGTCCTCTAAAACACCAAGAATTTTTAACTTTCGAACACGTGCGTGCGCGTGCCATTTATTTTGATGGCTCGGCCCCGCTTACGATGTGTTGATCGACAAATATGCAGAAGTTTGGATTCGTCAGGAGCAATGGCGAAACCAACGCTTGTGGTCCAGTCAGTCACAGCAGACACTGCGTTTCTTAGCATTGTTCGTACTAAGCTGAAGTTTTTCCCCATTAACAATTAGTATCACATCATCGGCGTACATCAGAATTTGCACATTTGATGGAATGCTGTCAAAAACTGGCTGCATTGCTATGTACTAAAATAGAGTAACTGAGAGGATAGATCCTTGTGGTACTCCGTTTTCCGCCACACGAATACTGGATGTTTGTTTATGTGCTGCTACTCGAAATGTGCTGTTGCTGAGATAGCTATCGATAATATTCAGCATCCGACCGCATATTCTCCACTTCTTCAACGATTTTAAAATTCCTGGACGCCATGTCGTATCATATGCTTTGGAGATGGCAAGTGATACTAATTCGGCATGCTGATTTTCCTCCAGTTTTAGAAGATTTTACAGTTGCGCTAGATGGGTCTCTGTTCCTTTCCCTGCTCTGAAAGCGTACTGGCGAGCATCAAGCCTTCCGGTGTCCTCGAGTTCTGTGATGAGCCTCCGATTTATCATACGTTCAAAGACTTTACCCATGCAATTGAGCAGTGTTATGGGTCTGTATCCACAAGTTTTACTTCGATCCCCATTAGGCTTGGGGATCGGAATGACTATACCTTCCTTCCATGCGTTAGGAAAGGATCCACTAATCCACACATTGTTATATAACTCTAGTAGGGATACCTTAGCTACATATGGTAATCGTTGCAGAAGTGGATAACCGATGTTGTCATTTCCGGTAGAGCTCGTCGATCTAGCGCCCATAATAATTCGTTCATAGAGAATTCCTTATTGTATTGTTTATGGTCCTGAGGGCGTTCAGATTTCGGTATGGCAGCCTGTCCGGACAACTTATTCTTTTTTCCGAAATCTCTCTGTGTAATTTGCATCGGATGATTTCTTTTGATATTCGTCCGCAAACACATTGCTACTTTTTCCGGGTCAATAGTAAATCCTTGTGGGAGGTTAAGGGTGATTATGTTATTTTTCCGTTTCCCTCGTGGCTGGTTGATTTTAGTCCAAGTGTCACTGCTTGAACTGTTAGACTTAACGAAGTTTTTCCAGCTAATCTGTTTTGCTTCTTGAATCAACTTACGACATGCTGAACGCGCTGCTTGAAATCTCTTTAGAGCATCAGCTTTACGAGGATCATCAATAGCTAATCTACGTACAGCACGAAGATGCTTCCTTCGTTCTTTAACAGCTTCAGCTATCTCTGTGTTCCACCACGGTGCTGACTTGACTCCAATTTTACCACTGGTCATCGGGATACTTTTTTTCAGCTGCACCGATTATTCGTTGAGTAAATTCGTCTACTGTAAGTCATTCACCGTAGGAAAATAAGGAACAAAACCGACAAAGAATTCTGTAACTTTTGAAAACCACGAATAACACCCACTTGTAACTTTCAAGTCCCTCAATAACCATTCAATTTATTTGAAAAAATAAGGAGTTATATTAAGACGAAAAAATAAGTAGTCACTAGCTTAAAACGAATCTGCCTGTACTGTCGTTAGCTTTCCATCTATTTTGACTCAACGGGCAATCATGTGCTTGCGAAAAAAATGACAGCAGAAGTCTAAAAAATTTACTTCAATTCAGTGCTAAAAGCACAACATTGAGTGTGAAGACATTTGCTACCGTGCGGGCAGCATTGCTGTTCCATTAGGGTGCCCAGACAGAATTTAAATGATGATTAACCTGGGCTTGTTAGGGGAATATCTGTAAATAAAAGAAAATCGGGTTAAGTACGGTTCCTTTGAATTCCACTAAGAATTTGCATCCTTTGACAGATACGTATTTCGACCTCAACTGTAAGGTCGTCTTCAGTGTCTTGTACTTGACTCGACTGAAGAGATCCATCGCATTCTACACGTCTCATACATCATAGGTAAAAATAATAGGTAGCTTAATCTAGGTAGTTTTTTTTTTTTTTTTTTTTTTTTCTCCCGAGCATGCAAAAACTTATATCTATATTAACCTCCACCAAAGAATAGGTAAAAATTTCCCTCCACCACCGAATAGGTACATTTCCCACCAGCACAGGATAGGTAAACAAAGTTCATGTATCACAGGTACATTATGAGACGCACGCCATACGAGAGTGCTTAGGGGGTAATAATTTGAAAAGCCACGAACTTCCATTGCCTTGATCCTTATTCAACAGCGTGTTAGGTACCTGTTTGTATATCTCTAGACTCTCAGCAACGTCCAATTTCCAAGGTGAAGTTACATTTCGCAAAATTTGAATATCCTCTGTAGTTACAGGGTGGCCCTCCTCAAAGACATGTTCAGCAACTTTCGACCTGAAATCGTATTCCAAACCTCTATTCACTGTCCTCTGCGCCTTTCCCACTTCCGCCATATGTTCCCTGAATCTAACCTCCAAAGACCGTTTTGTTTGACCAACGTAGACCTTATCACAATGGGAGCAACTGATTTTGTAAACGCCAGCCTTGTTTAGGGTGTTGACCGGATCCTTTGTAGAGCCTAATGAAGTCTTCAACTGATTGCTTCTGCTAGAAAATACTAAATCGATTCCGAAATTTCTGAACCTAGAACGTAAATTATTAGTGATGTGTTGATCGAAGGGGACTGATACTCGCTTCAAAGATTCTGAAATAGGGGTAAGAGTTGTTAGGGATCCTCGATATCGCAACCTCTCCTTTTTGTCAATGATGGCCTGAATTGTCCTCTCCTTATATCCGTTGATTTTCGCTGTTTCGAATATGTGAGTGAGTTCCTTATTCTTCCCGTCATCGCTTAGAGGTAGAGTCTGCATTCGGTGAACCATGTGGTGAAAAGCTGCCATCTTATGTTGGAAGGAGTGATTCGACGAATAGGGGATGACACGCATGGTATTGGTAGGTTTCCTGTAAATCTCGAATTCGAACGACGAACTGTCTTCCCTCTTAACTAATAGATCCAAAAATGGAAGTTTTCCCTCCTTTTC
Organism: Aedes albopictus; assembly: GCF_035046485.1. Taxonomy (NCBI): domain Eukaryota; kingdom Metazoa; phylum Arthropoda; class Insecta; order Diptera; family Culicidae; genus Aedes; species Aedes albopictus. The sequence goes on along the minus strand of NC_085137.1, from coordinate 96,382,396 downwards.
TTCCTCGTGAGTGAACCTGATATCCTTATGTACATTGTTGATGACCTCTAGAACCTTAGATAAAGCTTCCCGTTTGATCACACTGAAAATATCGTCGACGTACCTCCACCATTTCTCCGGAAGTAAACCTTGCTCCTTAAGCTTGGTTTCTAAATTTGCCATGAAAAGCTCGCATAAAAATGGGGATAGGGGATTTCCCATGGGGGCACCTTTGGTCTGCTTGTAGAACTGTCCACGGAATTGGAAGTAATTCTCATCCATGCACAGTCTGGCCAAACGTAAATAAGTCCTAACTTTTCCTTTCCAAGCTGCGTCAGACTTTTGGGGTAGTAACCAATCCTCGAGAAGATTAAGAGCATCCTTTACAGGGACACTTGGGAATAGTGCTGCGACGTCGAAAGAAACCATAATCTCGTCCTCCTTGATGGTTCCTGATTCCAACAACTTTTGGGTGAATTCCTGAGTGCTTTTGACCGAACTGGTGGGGAAGGGTTTTGGCATACTTTGGAACTCTTGAACTAACCATTTAGCCAATTTGTGGGTAGGGGATCCTTCAGCTGAAATAATCTCTCGCATCTCTTGACCGGGTTTGTGAATTTTAGGAAGACCTTTGATCCGCGGAAGAATGGGATTTGCTTCCTTCAAACGAGCCTCTCCGATGATGGGTTTACAGTCTTTCAGGGTCTTGTCTGTCAGCCTTATTAGTCCGGGTAGTGGATCTACTCGTAGATGTCTGTATGGTCCTTCGTTTATCTTCTTCTCCATCTGTTCGTCGTAGTCCTTCTTGTCCATAATAACAACCGCGTTACCTTTGTCTGCCTTCATGTAGTATACTGGTTTCTTTTTAAGTTCCGTTACAATCCTTGTCTCGTCTGAATTTACCTTACTGCGCTGTCCTGTTTTGATGGCGTCTGCTACGATGTTCCTGGCTGTCCACGATGATCTGTTCCACGTCTGGCTTCGAAGTAACCGCATATCCTAACCCCTTATTGAGGTGTGTCAATTGTTCCTCTGTGAACTGTTGCGTCGAACGGTTTACTACGAATCCTTCAATGGGTTGAACCATCGGAATTGGAGTGTGGGTGTCCTTTGCCGCTCTGGTCTCGTTTCGTATGCTCGGGAGAAAAAAAAAAAAAAAAAAAAAAAAAAAAAAAAAACTACCTAGATTAAGCTACCTATTATTTTTACCTATGATGTATGAGACGTGTAGAATGCGATGGATCTCTTCAGTCGAGTCAAGTACAAGACACTGAAGACGACCTTACAGTTGAGGTCGAAATACGTATCTGTCAAAGGATGCAAATTCTTAGTGGAATTCAAAGGAACCGTACTTAACCCGATTTTCTTTTATTTACAGATATTCCCCTAACAAGCCCAGGTTAATCATCATCATCATGGCTACCAAACGGACGGAGCAGAGTTATTTCATCGATTTGAAGAGATCCATCATCAGCATTCAGAAGGACGTGGCATTTCTGAAGAAATGTCAAAAGGAGAAACTAACACCCGTTAGTCATAGGATTAAGGTCAAGAAGCACATCCCACCCAGCGTCACCAGGAAGGCCGAAGCAGAGTACATCGCAGACACCATCAAACGCCACTACGCCAAGTTGGACAAGCTGACACTTAAGTGCTATTCCCTGCACTTAAAGTTGGCCAACGAATATCCGGAAGGTTTCCCATTGTTCCTCACCAAGGTAAAGCGAGCAGAGGAATGTGAAGCAGACAGGAAGAGACGACTACACAAAAAGAAGCTGACGAATCTACGAAACGAGACCAGAGCGGCAAAGGACACCCACACTCCAATTCCGATGGTTCAACCCATTGAAGGATTCGTAGTAAACCGTTCGACGCAACAGTTCACAGAGGAACAATTGACACACCTCAATAAGGGGTTAGGATATGCGGTTACTTCGAAGCCAGACGTGGAACAGATCATCGTGGACATGGAAACAGCGATCACACAGAACGTTAACATCAAAGACCAAAATACAGCCAGGAACATCGTAGCAGACGCCATCAAAACAGGACAGCGCAGTAAGGTAAATTCAGACGAGACAAGGATTGTAACGGAACTTAAAAAGAAACCAGTATACTACATGAAGGCAGACAAAGGTAACGCGGTTGTTATTATGGACAAGAAGGACTACGACGAACAGATGGAGAAGAAGATAAACGAAGGACCATACAGACATCTACGAGTAGATCCACTACCCGGACTAATAAGGCTGACAGACAAGACCCTGAAAGACTGTAAACCCATCATCGGAGAGGCTCGTTTGAAGGAAGCAAATCCCATTCTTCCGCGGATCAAAGGTCTTCCTAAAATTCACAAACCCGGTCAAGAGATGCGAGAGATTATTTCAGCTGAAGGATCCCCTACCCACAAATTGGCTAAATGGTTAGTTCAAGAGTTCCAAAGTATGCCAAAACCCTTCCCCACCAGTTCGGTCAAAAGCACTCAGGAATTCACCCAAAAGTTGTTGGAATCAGGAACCATCAAGGAGGACGAGATTATGGTTTCTTTCGACGTCGCAGCACTATTCCCAAGTGTCCCTGTAAAGGATGCTCTTAATCTTCTCGAGGATTGGTTACTACCCCAAAAGTCTGACGCAGCTTGGAAAGGAAAAGTTAGGACTTATTTACGTTTGGCCAGACTGTGCATGGATGAGAATTACTTCCAATTCCGTGGACAGTTCTACAAGCAGACCAAAGGTGCCCCCATGGGAAATCCCCTATCCCCATTTTTATGCGAGCTTTTCATGGCAAATTTAGAAACCAAGCTTAAGGAGCAAGGTTTACTTCCGGAGAAATGGTGGAGGTACGTCGACGATATTTTCAGTGTGATCAAACGGGAAGCTTTATCTAAGGTTCTAGAGGTCATCAACAATGTACATAAGGATATCAGGTTCACTCACGAGGAAGAAAAGGAGGGAAAACTTCCATTTTTGGATCTATTAGTTAAGAGGGAAGACAGTTCGTCGTTCGAATTCGAGATTTACAGGAAACCTACCAATACCATGCGTGTCATCCCCTATTCGTCGAATCACTCCTTCCAACATAAGATGGCAGCTTTTCACCACATGGTTCACCGAATGCAGACTCTACCTCTAAGCGATGACGGGAAGAATAAGGAACTCACTCACATATTCGAAACAGCGAAAATCAACGGATATAAGGAGAGGACAATTCAGGCCATCATTGACAAAAAGGAGAGGTTGCGATATCGAGGATCCCTAACAACTCTTACCCCTATTTCAGAATCTTTGAAGCGAGTATCAGTCCCCTTCGATCAACACATCACTAATAATTTACGTTCTAGGTTCAGAAATTTCGGAATCGATTTAGTATTTTCTAGCAGAAGCAATCAGTTGAAGACTTCATTAGGCTCTACAAAGGATCCGGTCAACACCCTAAACAAGGCTGGCGTTTACAAAATCAGTTGCTCCCATTGTGATAAGGTCTACGTTGGTCAAACAAAACGGTCTTTGGAGGTTAGATTCAGGGAACATATGGCGGAAGTGGGAAAGGCGCAGAGGACAGTGAATAGAGGTTTGGAATACGATTTCAGGTCGAAAGTTGCTGAACATGTCTTTGAGGAGGGCCACCCTGTAACTACAGAGGATATTCAAATTTTGCGAAATGTAACTTCACCTTGGAAATTGGACGTTGCTGAGAGTCTAGAGATATACAAACAGGTACCTAACACGCTGTTGAATAAGGATCAAGGCAATGGAAGTTCGTGGCTTTTCAAATTATTACCCCCTAAGCACTCTCGTATGGCGTGCGTCTCATAATGTACCTGTGATACATGAACTTTGTTTAACTATCCTGTGCTGGTGGGAAATGTACCTATTCGGTGGTGGAGGGAAATTAACTACCTAGATTAAGCTACCTATTATTTTTACCTATGATGTATGAGACGTGTAGAATGCGATGGATCTCTTCAGTCGAGTCAAGTACAAGACACTGAAGACGACCTTACAGTTGAGGTCGAAATACGTATCTGTCAAAGGATGCAAATTCTTAGTGGAATTCAAAGGAACCGTACTTAACCAGAATTTAAAATTTTCGTTTTCAATGAGTGAAATTCAACCTAAATTTTGAAAATTCTCAACTGAGGGATCAAAATAAAATTCATTTTGGTGAATGGTTTCTTTCATTTACAGGGGGCGTCCATAAATGACGTAGGTTTTTTAAAGCGATTTTTAATACCCCCTCCCCTCGTAGCATTTCATCTCAAATTCGGATACCTCCCCCCCCTATAGATGACGTAACTTGTTAAACCCCCCCCTTAACAAAATTTTTATTTCAAAAACGCAAAGAAAATCGAAACTTTGTTCTGATATCACTTTTAACTTGTATGTTTAACGAATTCTTATTATAAAAAAACAACAATAGAAAGAAAACATTCTTCCGACATTCTCTCAAAACCCCTCCAGGAGTTGCTTCTGGGATTCCTCTAGGAATTCTTTTTCGGATTCCTTCAGGGATCCTTCCTGGATTCTTCTGGATGTTTCTTCTGGGATTCCTCAAAAACTTCCTTTTGGGATTCATCCAGGATTTTTTTTTCCGGGACTCCTCCAGGTTTTTTTTTTCGGTATCCCTCCATTCACTCCTTCCAGTATTCCTCCAGGATCTCTTGGAATTCCGCGAGGAATCCCTTTACGGATTTGTCCTACAGTTCCTTCTGGAATTCCTCCTGGATTTTCCTTCTTAGATTACACCAGGGCCCATATAGCCGAGGCGGTAAACGCACGGGTATTCAGCATGACCATGCTGAGGGTGACGGGTTCGATTCCCGGTCGGTCCAGGATCTTTTCGTAAAGGAAATTTCCTTGACTTCCTTGGGCATAGAGTATCTTCGTGCCTGCCACACGATATACGCATGCAAAATGGTCATTGGCAGAGGAAGCTCTCAGTTAATAACTGTGGAAGTGCTCATAGAACACTAAGCTGAGAAGCAGGCTTTGTCCCAATGAGAACGTTACGCCAAGGAGAGAGAGAGATTACACCAGGAGTTCTACCTGGATATCTTCCGAGATTCCCCAAAAAATCGGAATCCCTTAAGAAATTCCTTCCGGGATTCCATGAAAAATTTCTTCCGTGTTTTCTACAGAAATTAAACCAGGATTTCCTCTGAGACTCTAGAAACAGCTCCTTTTGAGATTCTTCCAGGAGTTTATTCAAGATTTCTCCAAAAGTTCCATCTAGAATTGCTCCAGAAACTCCTCACGGGATTTCTTTTGAAATTTGTCTATGATTTCTTTTCAAGATTCTTCCAAGAGTTTCTTTTGAAATTCTTCTGGGAGTTCCTCCAGGGATTCCTCCAAATCCATTTGAAATGTTTTCAGAAGTTTTTTTTCTGGGGTTTCCAGTGAGAATTCCTGTGGAAAAGTTATCGTTCTCCTGTTGGGGAAACCTATAAAGAACACCATGAGAAATTCCTTACACAGTTGCCAAAGGAGCTCCTTAAGAAATTGTTGTAGGATTTCTTCGAGGAAGTCCTGTAGAAATTATATAAGGAACTCCTCGGAGTTGACGATTTTGGCCCCTAGGTAGCAATTTCATTATTGATATTATTCCTTTACATGTATCTACTGGAAAAACAACAATAAAGCTTTGCCTCACGTTATTGTGACATTTGCACCCATTTAGACTCGGCCCTAATTCATTATTATCACAGTCGAATTTCGCACACGACTTCGCAGCGGCTAACGTACACAAGTTAGGTTGAGTTCATGAAAGGAGCATCAGAGGCACAACAGGTGAACAAAACAAGTATAATTAGTTTGAAATGTTGCTAGAAAATGACGATTCAGTTGATTCTCGAATTATCACAGTAGTCTAATCATAAATAATAAACCCAATACCTTTAGTATAACTTTTTTCACAGGCGTCGGATCACTTTGCGGTCTTGGACAAAGTTGTTTGGTAAAGTCATCTAGAAGAATACCAAAGGTTTCAATCATTGAAAGCTTACAGCGCCAGCGTAGCATCTGGGAGCAGAGTGTAAAAAATTCGAAGATCCAAAGTGAAGATTGACATTCTATTTTTTTCATTCGTGTCTGGCCACATTCATTGTCAACTGAATGCCTCTCTTTTTTCATTCAATTATTTTTCATGAATATTTTATTGCGCGTCGTAAAATGTCAAATTTCTGTTAACAGACGCACAATTCGACTTAATGAACAAATGGAACAGATGGTTAGTATTCCAATTAATTACTATACCCAAGTTTTGTGATGACGAAGTGTGACGATAGGAGGTAGGGGCTTATGATATGCTACGTAGCTTTCTACTAAGCCTATAGAAAAAAGTATTTCGTAATTCATAAAAAAACTACTTGCATTAAGTATTAGTAAATCGAAGAAAAATTTATTGCATGAGTTCTCTTTCCATTCACATAAATGTAAATAACAAATAATGGATATAAATGCCGGTTAACTTTCATAATGCATGAAGCTATCGGACACAACAACTGATTCTGAGAAAATGGTTTGAAATCCTGCTTAAAGAATAATGTATTGTGTACGCAGAAAAATTTCAATATCGCTCAAATGCTTCTCACGACCAAAAGTTTGCTGCTTGCTATAAGGCACTGCATTAGCGGTGTGCATAGGAAAAAAATAAGTGTTTGGCATTATGGCATATTGTAAATTTTTGTTATTTTTCTCTATATAGGTGAAAATGGCAAACCACTATAACTTTATTCGTCGGTAGAAAATATAACATGTTATTTATAATGTCGTAATAAGTAGCAATATATTGTTGGTAAAAGTTAAAACTTTCATTCAATTCGGTTCTCTGGTTTCGGAGATATGACAGTTCAAAAATAAGTTTTCCAAAAAATAGTGTTTTACGAGAACGGTTCTAACTTTGCGAAAAATTAACCAATCGAGCCCAAATTTGTACCAATGATGCACATATATTGTAGATTTACCGGCTACTTGTATTCTACTTACCGGTCGCTTCAGTATGGCCCCCAAAGTAGCCGTTTTATAAAAAGAGTAACATAAAAATAATTTTAAACATTTTTATTGTATGCGCTATTCCTCGTTGGCACTAGCTACTCAGCGAATTTCATTTTTTGACAATCAAGTTTATATTTATATGAAAACGGCTACTTTGTAACGGCTACTTAAGTAACCTTTTTTTTTATTTTATTTATGTGTAAAAATACTACTGTGTCCAGCATAGTTGTTCCATGCTATTAACATGAGAAACTATGCTGCACTGCGCATGGTAGTATGGAGTTGAAGCTTACACTTGATATTCTGCCAATTACACATTGAACGATCGTCTGATTTCCTCATCAGCTATGTTGTCCACAATCCAGTCTAAGAAAGCCGCAACTCGTGAGAAGGTCATGTAGTACCATCTCTTGCACTCTCTGGTATCCGTAGACAGGCCAACTAAGTACGGAACACCTTCTGCACCTCTCCACCGAAGCATGCTATGCGACGGAAGACACGTGTACTCCCGATATGGATTTTTGACGCAAATGTGCGAATCTCGAATCGGATGAGCATGTGTTCTTTGACAGTCCGAGTTGTACATCGTTAGCAGCTCTATGTACTCGATTTCGGCGTCGTCGGTTGTATTGAATGGTTGTAGCATGTCCACTATGAGTGGAGAATGAGTTTGGTTGTTCCACAGGCATGCTGGATGCAGTTGACGGCTCCAGGTCAGGGGTTGCGGTAGTCGTAGTATAGCGATATCGTTACTGTAATCCGTTGTATTGAAGGAGCTGTGTGACAAAATCTGTTGAACTTGAATTGAGATTTTAGAGTTTCTGAGTGGTTGAACAGAAAGAATAGATGCGTTGTTCACACAGTTGGCAGAAGTTAGTAGAGTAATGCGGGGCAAAAGTTCGCACCTAACAGTCTTTATCAAATAAATATTAAACAAAAAGAAAATATTATCCTTTTTTCTCATTAAACGGGCCCCTATCATGTTACCTTCGATACGTAGTACTAGATTTTTTCGAGTTCCTTTTGTAATTCTGGTAAGACAATTTTCAATACAAGTACTCAAGTGCGAACTTTTGCCCCATACTGGGGGCAAAAGTTCGCATTGTGCGGGGCAAAAGTTCGCACGTTGTGAAAGGTATTTTATAGGCATGAAGTTCATTTATTTCATGTTTATTCATGTTCATTCTTTCACGCTGGCCACGAAGTGCGTTTCTTTCCATTTCTGGTATTACATACCAACTGGAACACAGTCTGGTTCTCAGCTTTTATATACAGTGTATTTTATGAATACTTCCACAGCTATTAACTAAGTGATGTCCTTTCCAACGTTACTGAAGTTGTCAAAATACATCGTGGGGTAATTATAGAGGTAAGTGTTACACAAAATACTCGAAAAAAAAATCAAATATGCTGCAAAACTATTGAACGGGATCGTTATTGAATATAACATCCATCATTATGGTCATGAATTATAACAGTAATTCTACAAGTTAAGCCATGCAAGACCCCCTAAAAGTAAATCAACACAATACTCCCGAAAACAGTCAAGAACTTTCAAATGAGGACACGAGTATGGCGGAAAAATGTTCCAAAATGTTATTTCATCCATTATTCAATTTTTGTTTTAAAAAGGCGAACACAATGATTACTTTATAATCGATTTTCTTACAAAAATAAGTTTAAGCCCTCTTTCGGAACGATTTGTGGATGCATAACTACACATATAATATATAAATAGTAGTTTCTATACGAAATCGTCATTGCTTCAAAAATTATGTAACTATATAGATGTTCTAGATTCAGAAATATAGTGCGAACTTTTGCCCCACAGCTACTGCGAACTTTTGCCCCATTGTCGAGGCTCTAACAATGTTCATTCCTACAAGATGCACCAGAAGTTTTTGGTTTATTCGAGTGCACCTCTCGAACTACTATGGAATAACGATTCTCCGACATCAAGAGATTATGTAATTCTTCTTCTTTCAGTTATTGCAAATTCTTATTCCAAAAAGTCAATAAATTACATCAAAATAGCCTAAAACACATTTTTTTGCATAACTCTGCTACTGCATGACGAAATCGTTCCAATTTTTATAGATGAGTAACTGTCCTGATTATGTGTCGAACCCATACAGGTTTGCTTGGGTTCTTCACTCGTGCGCAGAAAAAGACCCACTGCGAACTTTTGCCCCGTGCGAACTTTTGCCCCGCATTACTCTATTGTTCGATCGGAAATGATGGCACCTATACAGATATATCGAGTTGAACTATCAAAAATTCGAACCTACAAGACAATCAATGGTTGTGAATTGATTTTTGTATGAAGTTTTTGAAACGCTTACCATTGGAGCACCATAACTGTATTTGTGCACATTTCGTTAGAAGCAAGTGTTTGTTACTCCAGGCATCTTTATCGATATCAGTGTTAGGGCAACAGATCACCGAAATCGAAGAGCAGAATGTGGCCTCTTTATTGAGTTCAAACTTTTTCCACTTTCGCTGACACCTCGATATTGCTGTACACCTTCCCGAAAGGCCATGTGCATCAGTGCATGAATCTCCTTCGCGGGGAATGTGATCCAAGAATTGAACTGCGTTTACCGTTGCGCTTTTTTTCAGCAATACACGTTCCATCCATTTCAAATGACTTCGAAGTCTTGTGGAAACCAAATGATCCCCATAGCCACAGTCCCGTCCAATTTGTTGTACCAAACCTTCTAAGGCTAGAGGCATATGATGCTCGTATGGAACCACTGATGAATATGAGCCTCCGAGTTTCAGAACACATGTTCCAGGTACCAGAAATTGTTCAGTACCTGCGCAAATAAGTTCATCAGTGATGCCGTCTGGAAAGCGTGGCTCAAACTCTTTGGGTAGTCTGCAGGTTGTTTCGTTTTTTGGTTCCACGCGGACAGTCAAAGGTATCAACGATGGATCTGAAAGATAACAAAAATTGGCGATTTGATGTGAATACAATGTGCATGTTGGAATACCTATACATTCATGGAAACCAAAGCATTCGTAAATATCCATGTAAATATCTCTCCTTCCGAATCCCAAGACGCTATCCGGATGCACTTTATATTTGTTAACATAATCAATGCAGGCTGGTCGAATGTTAATGAAGCTGTACAATTTCTCCAAGCGTAGAATGGCAATATTGTGGTAGCCGTAAGCCGGATTATATTTTGGATGCACATTAATTTTTGAGATGTTTATTATACCTTCCTCTGGATGTGAGACAGCTGAAACTGGAATCCTGAAATGGATCCAAATATTCTTTATCGGCCTTTGTCAAAATGCAATCAGGATATTACTTTTGATGATGAACACAACTGGCAACTGTAAGAACTGTATTTTCATCAATTAGTACACCGTAACAATTCTGAGGACTTCCATCAACGTTCCATATTAGCTGAACATGATATGTGGTAGGGTTATACGGATATATTCCGGGATATTCAGGTGATATATATGGATGTCTAGCGTGGCCAAAACTCTCGTACACACAAGTTTTGTTGTAAAACCTTGTGAAGACATTTTCACGATACTCCCGGAATCGTAATGCACAAAAGGTTGCGTTGAAAATATCATCTAAAATTGAGTTGTTTAGTTCATTGGTATTTACTTTGCTTCTTTGGAGTCAAACCTTCAATGACAGCGCCACCTTGCCGCATAGTTGCTATTATCCAGTCATGATACGGGCCAACCTTAGTGTACACTCCAGGATATGATAATCCACAGGGCAATCCGAACGATGTGACAGCCACTACGTATGGCGTAAAATGGGTATTGTGTAACAGTTTGACTTGAAGCGGACCACCAGAATCGCCCTGCAATTTTTGTAATCGTTCCAACATAATCATAAATATCGTTGTCTACTCACTTCACAAGTGTCCATTTTCTCGTCAACGGCACACAGATGGTTCTCATGAAGTCCATTACTCAAACCTCGAACATGTTCACTAGAATAAAACTCTCCACATTTGGAAGATTCCAAGGGCTTTAGTGAAACTTTTTGCAAAGAAGGGGTGCGACTCTCAACTGAAAGATTGAAAATTATTCTTACTTTCTTCTACATGTATAATAAAAAAGATAAACATACAATGACCTGTGCTGCCCCATCCCGTAGCAATAAGTTCTGTAAAACGTATCTCTGGATCGATCCAGAGACATGCTGGGCAGACTGTATCATGCAACCTAGAATTGCGAAATAGATAAGAAGGATAGCGGTAATTTCTTTCTGGCTTGCAGTCTTATGTGTTGGCTCCCGAAACAATTATTTTTACCCCAACGTTTCGATCCCGGTTTGGATCTTCATCAGAGGATGAAAATTATTCGTCACTGTCCATAAACCTTTGGCATGTACTGTTATCTGTGCATGTCGGGAAAAGCCGGTATGTTTTTCTAGTACCAAACCGGGATCAAAACGTTGGAGCAAAAATAATTGTTTCGTGAGCAAACGCATAAGACTGCAAAACTGAAAGAAATTTCCGCAGTAACACTCTCAGTCGAAAATTTTTTTTAAAGATACCGTGGGTACACAGTCATGGATCACTTAAGGAAGGGTATTTCTGACCTTCAAAATTCAATAAAAAAAATAAAGAAAACATGAACGACGACTTTGAAAGCACAGTTGGCTATGTTTTGATTCAAACTTTTGATTACCGATCCATTTGAAGTATAATGGCAAGTCATTTTCGCGTAAAAAAGGAATATTTCACTGTTTTCCAAATGCCCTATTATGGATCAGCTCCACAGAGTCTTACATGTTATGGATCAATTTTTGTCACACTTTTTATCTCAGAAAACAAATAGGATCATGCTACAAAAATTAATTTCGTGCCGAAATGTATGTCTTGACCAAGATATTCGTCTTTGAACGTCAAAGTGATCCGTAACTGTGTGTGATCCATAACTGTGTAGGGACGGTAATAAGGATAGTGAAGTATGTGTACTAAACTTCTACTGCAACCAAATGTACCGTGCAGTTGTTTAGTGCGGTGTACAGGATACAAGGTAAAATATCATTTCAAGGTACCGTCAAGGCACCATTCACCGTGGATCTAAGAGGATTCGGGGCAATTAAGGGCTGTCATTTGACACCAGTCTTATAAACATTGTTGGTGCCGCTTTTAATTGCCTTCATTATAGGTTAAAATTAAAGCAATATCCACAGAAGTAGAAAATTTTTCACAAAATTTGGTGATATAGTACAATTAGTAAAGGGTAGTAAGGTCGCCTAATTCCGTGGTAGGTCACTATTCACCGTGGTAGTAGGGACCCATTCACCGTGTATGAGAAATTTTATTCTTCTTTGTTTAAAAATGATCAAAACAACCCAGCCAAGGGAATTTTCTTCGTTTAAATTCATTTCAAGTAATAACTTGCAAGATTTTATTAGAAAAACGAATGTTCAAATTTTCGATTTTTTTAGACATATGGGACAAAAGGGGGCACGGTGAATGGAGACCATTGATTTTTAGGGTACCCATTTACCGTGGCTTTTTGTTTCAATTAAAAGTACGAGTAATCGTACTTTCTTGTTGAACTTACTTCGGTAATGCAAAATACATACCTGATATGTGAATTTAATTGCTTCTTGGTGGAATAAAAACGTTACTACATTTAGTTTATCGCTTAAATAACCTTAGGGCAGTTTTCGTTTTTTCAATATGAATGCAGCGAACGAGCAGAAACCCGCTTCATGTAAACACACTTTAGTGTCAAAATGATACTTTTAAATGTTTCTAATTAGCGTTTTGACATGGTAACAATACATTAGTGTTGTATTGGTGAAATTGAAGGGAATTTGTAATATCATTCAATCATAATATGGAAATAATGAAAAAATATTCGAAGACACACGGTGAATGGCGCCTTGACGGTATTTAACCCTCTAATACCCAACCCCGCCTTTAGACGGGGTATAGTTTGAGCATTTTTGTAATTTTTGTTTCGTGGGAAATCAAAATTTTTATATTTTTGGCTGATATTTAGGACTGTTTTGTATATCTCAAAATAGTTTTTGATGTATTTTAAAGCGTATTTACATTTTTTAAAAATCATTGAAAAATTGATGTTTTGGTCACCTTTTAGAAGTCATTGTTTATTTTGTATTGAATCGCTACAATTAACATATTTTAAATTTTTCCCAAACCATTCTATCCTTGTTCAATAGTTTAAGAGGATCGAATACACTCTAAAATTATTTTCCTTAAAATTACACGGAAAATAAAATTTTATATGAAAAAAATTTAAAATAAATATAGTTCAACAATAATCATAAAATCTCGAAATGTTTTCATCCCAAAAAATCTGTATCCCAAATAGGCTTCCAGGAAAAATATAAAAGTGTGGGGATGTTCAAAAATAAAAATTAGAAAAATCAAAAACTGAAATTCACGAAATCGAGAATTAAAAAGAATCATCTTCCAAAACATGTTTAAAACGATTTTAGATGACGAAAAATGATATTTAGATCAAAATCAAAAATTTGGGTATTAGAGGGTTAAAAGGCGTTGCAATAAAAATGTAAATCCAGCAAAAGTAATTGCATCACATTCCTTAGGAACAAAACAAACAAGTGGCGGTAAGAAAAAAATATTTTCACATTATTATGTTTTACACTAGCCCGAAGGTACCTCGGATTCTACTTACTATTGTGTAAGTAAGACAAAAACAATCACTATTAATATGTAAAAGCCGTGGTTAAATTGATCTCCGGGTCGAAATAAATCAGACATTTTTCAGATAGATTAAGCATACTGTATGGGCTTCGTGGCCGTGCGGCTAGAGGCGTCAGTCATCTAGGCGTTTCGTAAGCCTCGGAGTGTGGGTTCGATTCCCGCTCCAGTCGGGGAAAACTTTTCGTAAAACGGAAAATTCTCCACTGGGCCACTGAGTGTTATGTGTGTTGTCCGTTGTCATATGTTAGTGCTTGTTCAGTCTGTACAACCTCTGGTTGAAGACGGTGTAGTGTCTTTTTTTCTAAGAATTTCCTTACAAGTACCGTGTTGTTGGAATCAGTTACTAAACGAAATTCACAAGCAAAAACGTCTGATCAATTTCGACCCGGAGATCAATTTAACCCCGGTTCACTATATAATATCAGGCAGACAAAAATCATAAAAGTGACTTTCGCCAATGCTTGTTCTGAAATTATTATTAAACTAAGGGAAATCCAGAATTTCACATTTCTAGCTAATGTAATTAATTACAAAAATATTGTGTATCAAAGTTGAAAAAAGCTAAAAAATGCGATTTTCGCAAAAAAAAAACAATACATATATAGATAACAATGATACCGTTGGAGTTCTGTATGATTCTAGTTCCAGTTTGTACAGGCCGTTTATCTTAGTTTTGCAAAAATCACAAAGCGCACCAAATTCACGCCTGCCATAAGAGCTCTTAACATAGTTCTTTAGAGTTTTAGGAACAGGTTTTCTGCCTTCTTAAAAACTTACCTAACAGGTTGTTCCAACTTCATCAGCGCTATGTCATGGTACTTCACTCCGAACCGATGTAGCGGATGTCTATATATCTGAGCAATTTTATATTGCTGGGCGTGTTCATCATCCTCGTCGGTTTCCAAGTTCAAGTCGCCAAATCGCACAACATCCGGCCAAATACTCCGGTGATCTGTCACGCAGTGCGCCGCAGTCAGAACGTAGTCCATCCAAATCAATGTTCCTCCACAATGCCACAGTATTTTTCCATTATCCTGTGTCCACCCTATGGCTCCCATGTGGGCGAATTCTTTCAAAAACGTTGGCGCCCCATAATGAAGCGTCGGCTTGTGTGACAAAATTAGCTCATGAAAACGCAATCTGCAATCTTGATCAAAAAATTCATTTATATATTTTCTTCTGGTTGGTAAGAATATTTATGTCACTACCATCTAATGTATTCCGTTGATTCGATAACATTGGGGTTGCATCCCAAAATCGACCTTGAACATATAAATATTAAATATGTTAAATATGTGAATATGCAAAATATCTCAATACATGCACTTATCGCAGAACTAACCTTCACAAATCACCACTACCACTGTAATTAACCATCTCAGTGCACCGAACATAGCGATATACTACAAGTATCATATGCTACTGTACTACAAAATCTAAGAAGATACATCTCAAAGAAATCTCAGATGAGAACTTATTCGTGATTCCTCTCTGCGTGAGCGTTCCTATTGAGAGTCAACAGGTTCGAACAGTGGACGTCGATGGATTGAGAGTACTAACTTTATCATGTTGTCATCATTCAGTAGGTACCTGTAAAATGCTCATCTACAAGCAGGAGTCGCATAATGGTATACGCATTATATCGTATAAAGTACCATAGTTTTTTTATCTAGTCCGTTTATTAATGGCTCAATTGCGCGAATTATCGAATGCATTTCGATGCTGGTGTAGATATTAAATGATCTTGACATGAACTGGGAGACCTGTCAGGGAAGGCAGACCATAACGAGGGAGGGTTATCAGCAGCCTTAAGAGCTATTTTCATTACACCGACAATAACAAGATACTTCGAGTAGGTATATGCGGTATTGTTGGTAACCAAAGAATGTATTGGCATTGGAAAAAATATTATTCCTGGGAATGTTTCTTCGACTCCATAAAGTAATACAATAAAGCTTCGTAGACCTAAACACAAGCCTAAACATCCTAGGCACATGTGTTGTCGCTGGGTCGACAACACATGTGTCAAATTGGATTCAGTGTTGAACTGGAGTCGTTGTCATTGGCTACTAAAACACAATGTTAATCAAAAAAGAGGTATTCAGTCAAATGTCAAACTTGGGTACCGGGGACCGAAAGTAGTACTAGAGTTGGTACCCAGTTTGAGCCCGAGTGCTACGACTTTATTTGGACTTTGGATCTACACCATTCTTTCAGTATTTCATTCGTGCAGGGCTCCGACGTGTTCGTACGAAAAAATTATTGAGAAAATCGACCGGGAACGCATCGAAAACGAGAAAGTTTGAAAATCTATTTTGCGGGGCAGTTTTCTACAGAGCTGTATGTCAATAACACAGTAGGCAGGCAGAACGACGTTTGCCGGGACAGCTAGTCGGTATTTAATAAATCAATAACTTTTTCCACAAGCATCCAATCGTTTTGCGGTCTTCGAAGGAAAGTTTCATAAATGATTTTTCTACAAGCAGCGTTGATCGATTTGAACTAAGGAGACAAAGGGCGACCTCTGGAATTTTTTGTTTGAAAGTGTAACTTTTCCCATAGTAAATCCTATAGTTTCACCGATTGCGCTGAAATTTTGTACAGTTCTCATGGGACCTAAATGGGATCTAAAAAGTCGACTGGAGCGAGGATATATTTTTCCCATACAAGCGTGTCCCATGATAATGTCCAGACATGTAGGTGGCTACACGTTCACTTCATAAGTGGATGGTCATAGGCTCGATCCCAGCCCTGGCACTTGCAATTCTTCGTCAGTTGTTCTTCCCCCCGAGAGCGGCTGACACCTGACCCTCTTCTGAGCATGCTCTAACGGACCCGGAAACTGGGATATCGGCTAACGGCAACTCATAATGGACCCCCAATCGGACTGGAAAAGGAACAAGAGCCACACATCAACATCCTCGTGCTCATCGTTCTACCATAGATAGGATAGGAAAAAACAGCTGCGCGAAGGCAACCAGTTCGATATAGTAGAATAAGAATAGAACATGTGATGCCTTATGTTATAATTAACTTTAAATGATGAAAATAACTTTGTTGTGTTTTCCGTGTTTGTTTACGTCTAGGATTTGTCACATGTAAGTATAAGTGTTGTTTATTGTTGTCCAGAGTGCCAAAGTGTTAATGATTGTATGTGGTAAATAAGTATCGTTAATAAAGTGTATACAAATAATTAATAGAGTTGTTTAACAATTATTGCATAGAGAGATTCTCACATTTGCGACGAGAAAAGTGAACAGTTCGGACACAGTTGGTTTTGAATTTGGCGTTAGAACTGTTGTGTTTGAAAAAAGGAAAATATTGGTGATTGATTTGTGAACGAATTCAAATGTTGACGTCAATAAGGTAAATATTAACGAGCCTGGATAAAAGAAAGAGGAGAAACCTGATCATTGTCAAAAACCTGGAACTGGCAACCTATGATGACAAAAACTAGCAACCTTGAAATGTTGAAGCTTGCGCTTGCCTCTTTCATAGTGTCTGTTATTGTTGTTTATTTATGTTTACTTGGCTCGTTTTCGTTGCTTCTGCTGTGACGGCATCGACAGTTTTACGAATCAGAACAGAATTGAATACAATAATTTCTTCCAAAATGAGGTGCATTTCACCGTTTTGTACAAACAAAACTACTCTCGGCTTCAAAAAACATTGGATTTTTTCGTTTTCCAGCCGATGAAGATCTTTGCCTGGTTTGGCGATCTTTTTGTGGCATCCCGGAAAGTAGGGAACTTTCTGCAACCTGCAGGTTATGCAGTGTAAGTAAATATAAGCTTTAATTCAATCAATAAAACATGTATTATCAATATTATTGTGAAATATAATGTTTTACAGTTTCATTTTGCACCCGGTGATACATATTTTGCATCGGAAAAGGGTAAAATTCTGAGGCGCAGGAATGCTGTTCCGGTGTACAAGTTTGTGCCGCAAATAGCGGACCTGCAAGAGTCATCAAGCTTGGAGGATTTAGCAGAAACCACTTGTCGTGACTGGTTGAAATCGGAAAGCGATTCCAACCTAAATCAGCAACACATCCGTTGCTCTTCACAATAACCGATCGACTGACTCAACTTCTCTGCCACGATCAATGCGCAGACCGATTCCGAGTTCGACTGCCTTCGGGCCACTTTCCATATTTTCTCTTGCTCTCTCTCTTTCTTCTTTCAACGACATGACTGTTGGTTATTCCATCAGGAATGTCTACACAACTTCAAAACATTTCTCTCTCAAGGATCCATCAGCCACTACAGTACGCAGCCCAAATCGAGTTAAATTATTGAAATTGTCCTAATCCGTAAATGGTGTGATTATGTTATAGTTCAAAATCAATTATTTCATTTTTCTAATTCTTCAATGTTACCAGTGCATTCACAAATAATATAATCTGTCCATCTCTACATTCCCCCTCACCTCTACTCTGAGAATGTAGTTTTAAAAGTTTTTAAAAATGTTGTAGGCCTATCATACTTGAAAATACCATAATTTCTTATGTTAGGCATTTTGCAACTTAGTAGAATATTCAACTTTATTAAAAACAAAATGATAAAACTCCAAACAATACTCCCTATTTATGCCAATAAAAGAGGACGCTTCTATCAAAGTTTCTAGCTTCCATTTAATCTATCAATAGTCGCACTGTTGTGTTTTAAAAAAATACACTACACCGTCTTTAACAGACTGAACGATCACACTAACATGAGACAACGGACAATACACGAAACACCCAGTGATCCAGCGGAGAATTTTCACGTTTGACGAAAAGTTTTAACCGACTGGAGCGGGAATCGAACCCACACTTCGAGGCTTACGAAACGGCCAGACAACAGACGCCTCTAACGGCACGGTCACGAAACCCACAAACGCTTTTATGTACACAACATCAGCGTGGTGCTGGCCATGGTAGTCGCCTGCCAAACGGCCGCAGGGTCAAGACCAAAGTATAAAACATTTCTTTGAGAGTTTTCTCACAAATCCTTTTCCTTATACCTTATACAATATTTCGCAGAATCCACTTCACTTTCCAACGAACAAGTCCAAAGCTGAAAAGTGCCCCTGATAGAATAGAATACCTCAGTTTACAGATTGAGTGAAAAGCGATTTTTCTGTTTCAATTTTTCATGAAAATACTCTGCAAATTTACTAGTTTAAATGATGATCATAATGTTTCATTGCGATTTCTTTGCACACATTTTTTTCTTTGAATAAATAATATTTAGGCAATACTTTACATATTCCACGTGTTACGATTTGTGTAAGAATTACATGTACAGTGCGAATTTGCTCATTGGGAGCTTGTTAGATGGGGTGTTCAAATAGTTTAGTGTTCGCTGGTTTGAGCAAAACCCAACTAAAACAAACTGCCAATGTCAAAATCATGCCAAAGCGAGTTGTGACCGCCGTCACATCGCAGTTCTTACTGAACGATTGTGTTGTATGTGAGTGCTTGGTGATGTGTTTGTCGTCCCATGCGTCCGTCTAGAACTTGAACATTTCAATAAGTTTTCAGTTGCTTCAACAACGATTCACTAATCGGAGAGCAGTCGTGACCCAACCAACGAATATGTACACTTTCAAAACATTTTCATATTTTCCAAAACATGTCGATCAACAAATACAAACATTAAGATTTCAGCTTAGTTTTCATAGAATGTGATTTGCAATGTCTTCGATTTTACTTTCGACAAAGCTTTCTTTGTACTATAAAAACTATCAGGAATCATGAAATCAGTGAAGCTTAAGCAATTGTTTTGTTTTAACTTTCACAGATGCTTCAAAAAAAAATAATTTTTATTGAATCATCTTTTCTTATAAATTATTGCAAAATATTATCGCAAACATTTTTTAAACATTTCTCAACCGCTCGAATTCTCCCACAGTATTTCACTGGCGTAATAAAAAATATTTTTCTCTAAAATATTAAATTTCTTCTTCGGTCTAAGAGTACCGTCATAATTTTCTTTAGCAAATTCCTTCGGAAAATTGCCAAAATTACTAAAATTCCATTTTTCTTATGGTGCGAATATGAATACCGAACATTCTTTGATTAATCCAAAAACTCTTCCCTGAAGCCGAGATGACAATAACTTGGCTGTAAGCTAATTATGTTATAAGTGTTGCTTTCTTTCCACTAAAGCATGAACATTTCCGAAAAGTTTCAACTTGTTGTCCGAGATTTGAAGCTCTTTCTTCAGTATATTTCAAAAGTATTAAAATTTTCTTGAACTTCAACTCTTCCAATATTTTAACAATCATCTCCCAAAAATATTTTTCTTTCTCGTTAAAGTTAGCATGATCAACTAAATTTCACTAATTCAATACTTGTTTTAATACTTTGCATAGACTATCATTCTCAAATTGAATCAAGCAATCTATACATTTAACTTTTTGTAGAATAAATTATGAGCTTATAATTACCACTGGACGGAGATTAATAACTTTACATAAGGTTAAAGAACCGATAAAGATATAATGACTATTTCATGAGACTCTCTTGAATTTCAACCAAAAACTCTAACAAGACAATCAAAGGTTGCCATATTTGAGCTTGATTCATATAAAAGAAACAACTTTTGTATTAAGGTATACTGTTCAAAACACAACTGACTAGCAAAACGGAAAAAATGGGAAAATTATGTATGAAATCACGACACAAAATTTATTTATCATACATAAACCACAGACAAATCACACTCCTATCGCTTCCCATCGCACAATGGTTTATTTTCCCATTTTCACGCTCTTAATTAATAGCTCGTAGGGTTGAGGAAATAGAGCAATGGTGTCTTCGGCAAAGATGACGGGAATGACCAGCGCCATCTTTTGACAGTTAGAGTTTTCGGATCAATCCCCCTAAAAGTGAGATACAAAATTATGTTTTTTAAATTGTTGAGATAGAGGGATGACGTCTTCGGCAAAGTTGTAGCATTTTTGATTCCAAACAACTTTCCTGAAGACGTCAATGTTGTAACTTTCACACTTATGGAGATAGAGGCCAGTGTTTGAAAGTTAACCCCAAAACACGTTTTTTAAGTAAAACACACATTTGTTGAACTTTTAGACCCATACAATGTTCTGCAAAGTTGTATGTATCAATAAAATACGCAACTTTGCCGAAGACATCAAAGCTGTAAGAATTAAATGAGACGAGTTATAGATAAATTTATGATTTTTTTCATCCACTTTTAGGGATAAATATCTTTTTTAGGGGCAAAAAGGTGCAGCTGAGGTTACCGTTATCAGAAAGTACATGTAAAGAGCTTTCAAATAAGAGTTAGTTTGTCCGTCCACGATCATCTACTGAGGAGATATGGCCATAATAAAAATGTAATTACAACGATTTAATTGCAATCAAATTTACATTGACAGAAAAATTCATGGCTACTATGATGAAATATAAGTTTAACCCACTTTGGTCTAATCTTAGTTAAAGTTCATTGTGTTGACTTTCTTCATATAAAATTTGAAATTGTTTTCCAGAAGAACTCGTGAGTTGTTTGGCTCTGTGAGAGCGTATGAAACCCCGATATATCTTAATATTTGATTCAATGAATGGGATTTGTACTAAATAGTGGAAATCTTATAAAAAGACAGTTTTTTAGAACAAATTTGGTATTTAAAACAATCAGGACTGTTGCGCAAATAAGCTTAGAGAAGCATTTATATTATTTGATCATAGTAGCCATGAATTTTTCTGTCAAAGTAGATTTGATTGCAATTAAATCGTAGTAATGACATTTTTTTATTATGGTCATATCTCCTCAGCAGACAATCGTGGACGGACAAACTAACCCGTATTTGAAAGCTCTTTAGATGTACTTTCTGATAACGGTAACCTCAGCTGCACCTTTTTGCTCCTAAGAAAGATATTTATCCCTAAAAGTGGATGAAAAAAATCATAAATTTATCTATAACTCGTCTCATTTAATTCTTACAGCTTTGATGTCTTCAGCAAAGTTGCGTATTTTATTGATACATACAACTTTGCAGAACATTGTATGGGTCTAAAAATTCAACAAATGTGTATTTTACTTAAAAAACGTGTTTTTGGGGTTAACTTTCAAACACAGGCCTCTATCTCCATAGGTGTAAAAGTTACAACATTGACGTCTTCAGGAAAGTTGTTTGGAATCAAAAATGCCACAACTTTGCCGAAGACGTCATCCCTCTATCTCAACAATTTAAAAAACATAATTTTGTATCTCACTTTTAGGGGGATTGATCCGAAAACTCTAACTGTCAAAAAATGGCGCTGGTCATTCCCGTCATCTTTGCCGAAGACACCATTGCTCTATTTCCTCAACCCTACGAGCTATTAATTAAGAGCGTGAAAATGGGAAAATAAACCATTGTGCATCGGATTCCTTCCAACGGTTGACTCAAATACTCAGCAGGTGGTCGAAAGCTGGCACCGCCCCTGCTCCTGTCTAATGCCTGCTCACTACCGCCACCCAGCGATGGCCCGGCCGAATATAGTACGTCTAGTATTGGGTGACCACGCTTTCGAAATCTGAAATCTGCTCCAAGTCTCACGTCCGCCTCTCTGGCGTCTGGAGCACAAAACCACCACTTCCGTCAGCCCAAACAACAATCCCGCCATGAAGTCCATACGTCGCATCCCACTAACATCAGACTACTGATAACAATACAAAACACTCTCAAATTAATTACTGATCAATTGTATTTGAAATGGGTGGCAACAAAAATGATTTCACTTCAAACACCACTCTCATCCACAACTCCAACCTTCATGCCTTCACCATCCCAGCACTGTCACCGAATCGAACCTCAACCATCGCGCAACAACAATGACAATGTCGAAATTTTCATCTGCTACGACGATCCTCCCTATGCGATACAAAACCGTCCCAACTTCAACACAACATGATAAAGACCGTGTACCGAGTCCAGAAAACCCCTGAACCACAGAGAAACAGACGTCACACTATCATTGCTTCCCATCGATCACCTTTTTAACGGTTGATTCAAATATTCAGTAGTAGGTCGATCGACCCCTTGCGGCGCTGGCATCGTTTTTGCTCCTGTTTGACGTTTGCTCACTACCGCCATCTAATGGCGGCCCGGCCAAACACAATACGTTTAGCATTGGGCGATTACGTTTTCGTGACGATGTTTTTGAATGAAATTTGTTCTAAGTGTTACGTCTGTTTCTCTGTGCCTGAACCGTGCATTGCTGCTTTCGAAGGTCAACCCTGACTGTCGACAAACACCGCGCCACTGTTGAAAAACCACCATCAAAAAGTCCCAATTTGGGTTCATAACTGTCGATTATTCACGAGTTAAAAAGTACGTAACAAATTTAGCTTCTGTCTTGTCACACAAAACTTTTCGGGATCATGACAAAGGACAAACTATGCGCCTTTTTGTCGTTTTTCCGGTCTCCTCCATCCGACAACCCTCCTCTCCGGTATTTGTCCTCTTAATAAAAACAAAGTTTGAAACGCCGAAAACCGGAAAAACAACTCATTCCGCCATCCGCCGCGCAAAGGCGTCATTGTCAAGCCCAAATTAATCAGAAAACACCATTCCTAACTCCATCCTTCTCCACTACGACTCTTTCTTCAAAGTTAGTGCCATCTCCAGCCATCCACTTCACGCCTCGTTTACCTGGCTCTCCAACTACTGTTACTTTTTTCTCAGAAACTGTTGTCGTAGTAGCAATCGGCTGCGATACATACCTAGTTACAGCACCTAGTGACCCTAGGTAACCAGTTTGTTTGTTACTGTAAAAAACTTATTCCCTAACCAGAACTCCTACAAGCTAGTCGTATTTTTAATAAAGCTCTTGTTATTTGTTCAAGTCTGCCCAAGTTATTCCTGTCCTCAAACCCGAAACTCAACAAAAACTCTAATGCATTTTTCGCTTTTTTTTCTCTTTTTTTGACCATCAATCTCAGCATTTTTCGAGCATTTTCTTTTTTTTGTGTTTTTTTTAAGCCCCATTTATTTTTTGGCTTCTTTTTCTCCATCTCTGCTTTTCTCCGCCTTCTTCTTCTTTTTTTTAAATATCTCTTTTTTTTAAGCCCCATTTATTTTTTGGCTTCATCATCAATCTCAGCTTTAGCTGTCCATCATCTTTTTCTTTCTCATCTATTTTTTTTAAGCCCCATTTATTTTTTTTGGCTTCTTTCTTTTTCGATTATCAATCTCTGATTTTTTTTTTTGTCTCCTTTCCTTCTCATGCATTTTCAAGCCCCATTTATTTTTTGGCTTCCTTTTTCCTTTCAACGTCTTTATCGTTAGTCTTTTTTTTTTTCCACCTCGTTCACACCTCAATCTACTTCAGCACTTTGGTTCAGCTACCGGCTGCACCATGTCGTGACTGGTTGAAATCGGAAAGCGATTCCAACCTAAATCAGCAACACATCCGTTGCTCTTCACAATAACCGATCGACTGACTCAACTTCTCTGCCACGATCAATGCGCAGACCGATTCCGAGTTCGACTGCCTTCGGGCCACTTTCCATATTTTCTCTTGCTCTCTTTCTTTCTTCTTTCAACGACATGACTGTTGGTTATTCCATCAGGAATGTCTACACAACTTCAAAACATTTCTCTCTCAAGGATCCATCAGCCACTACAGTACGCAGCCCAAATCGAGTTAAATTATTGAAATTGTCCTAATCCGTAAATGGTGTGATTTAGTTATAGTTCAAAATCAATTATTTCATTTTTCTAATTCTTCAATGTTACCAGTGCATTCACAAATAATATAATCTGTCCATCTCTACACCACTTACGACACGAAACGCAAGGACCCGCAGCACGAAACAGCTGGCAGTGTCTTCGTTACCCGTAATGTGCCGGTAAACACAAAATCACTGCTGCCAACGCACGACGCTGAAATCGATCCCTTGCCGGGTTCTGCCAGCCGTGAAACCTCCGCCGGTCAACATGCAACTTCCTACAATAACGCCAATCACGGAAAAGTGGAATCTGACCAAACATCGTCCGGTCGAGCCTCTGGCGTTAATCATGGACCATGGTCTATTGGTAACAATGAACAGCGTCCGTGGTCAACCAAAAGTTTCAAGCGCCGAGCACGCAGTCGAAATAGACAGTTTTTCCACAACACAACGCCGGCTGTCGGAATGCACTCGTTATTTTTCGAAAAGAGATCATCAGTTACCATCTAGCGACAACATTATTCCTACGAAAAAGGCACGATTTTCATCCGGTCACCCTGAAGCACCCGGTGGTTCTGTTAAGCTACATAGTCATCAGTCAACCGATCTTCCCGGAAGAGATAATACGATAAAGCAACCGGAAATGGAATTGAAGGTAGTGGAAGGAGATATGGGTTTCAAGATTCCGACATTTGTGAACAACGCTCCAGCTATTGAAGTCCGCTGTAATCGTGACACAGCGCATCAGGAAATCTGTGCGAAGACCAAGAAGATTTATGAGAAGTAAGTTTCATAACGATATTAATACAATAAAAGTAATCTCATCCTTTATATGATTCAATTTACTGAACAAAACTGAATTAATTGCAAATGATTTTTTTTGTTTCAGGCGTATTGGTGTACTGAAAGAAAGGTGTCAAAATCTTCAAGGCGTTGTGAAAGAACAGGCCAAAAAGCTGGCTAGACCCAACTTGGCGTTGGAAGCTTTAGAAAACACCTTCAATCCGGATCAAGTAGATATTCTTCTCTACAAAAGAAAGCAGGCGAAAGAATGGAGCGACAACACTATCACAGAGAGTTTAAAAACAAAATTTGTGTGCGGAAAGCAAGGCTACGAGCATGTGCGCCGAAAGTATCCATTACCGACACAACGAACTCTGCAAAAGCGTATGGAAGACCTCAACTTCGATACTGAAATCCTGGACGACGTAATCGAGCTCTTGAAACTTAAACTAAATACGATGACACCTGAGGATTTGGACTGTGGCATAGTATTTGACGAGATGTCCATTGAGGAAGCACGAAGTTATTCGGTTGCGGACAGTAAATTTTTCGGTGACGTTACCATTTCTGGTCCTGCAGGGACTGCCAGTCATGCCTTGGTGTTCATGCTTGTGGGTGTACGGAGCCGCTGGAAACAAGTTGTAGGATACCATTTCACTGGCCACACTATATTCGAAGAAGCTCTAAAAAACATAGTTTTTGAAATTATTGAAAAAGTAGAAGCGATAGGATGCAAGGTATGCTTCATAACATCGGATTGTGGACCTAGCAATAAAAAGCTTTGGAATTGCTTAGGTCTAAAATTCCATAAGGACAAGGTCTTGAGCAGTCAACCCATCGCGCATCCGTTCGACGATACGAGGACGATTGAAGTAATTCCCGATGTAATACACGTGTTTAAGTCCACTGTGCAAGGTTGGATAAAAAACGAAGTGTTGTTCCTACCAGCGGATGTTGTAGAATCCTGTGGATTTGTTTCGAATGAAGTTCGGATTTCACACTTGCGAGATTTAGTTCATCTTGAACACCAAAATCTGCTTAAAGTGTCTTATGGTCTTACAACCAGGGATGTGGAGTTTGGAAAGAAAAGAAGCAATTTCGACGCCATGAAAGTGATCAATTCTCACAAATACGTAAATTCAAATGTCGCAGCTGCTTTGAAAGTCTACAGCAACCTCGAAAATCGCCCCGATGTATTGCCAACTGCTTATTTTATTGAGCAACTTTCAACATGGTTCAGGTTGTCCAAGAATCGGTCGTTTGATTCTGCTTTGAACAAAGGTCTTGAATTATATTTCATATTTAGTTTAAAAAACTTTTTAACTTTTTTATCATTTTAGACAATTACGAGGAATACAGCAACACACTCACGTTTTACAAATCGTTCAGAACATTCGCCTTCAATATAAAAGTAGGACATAAAAAGAACTGGAAACCTTGGCAATCAGCATTAATCATGGCTACAAATTCAATACTTAGGTTGCAAAATATTTTTCTGAATCAGAAAGGTTACAGATTTCTATTGACGTCGCGGTTCACTCAAGACTGCGTTGAAAACTTATTCTCACAAGTACGCATGAGGCAGAAGAAGCCCACTGCTCTTCAGTTCAGGAATCTTTTGAAATCTATCTCTATATCACAATTTTTAAACGAAGTTACTGGCTCCTCCTATGACCCAGATGAACGAGAATGGTTAATCAACTTCCCAACTAATGTTAAGCAACTTAAAGAGAACAAAAAGCATGAGAATAGTTTGATTAAGAAGCCTTCTCTCGATAGCAAATTAATACACATGTCTAATCAGTCAGCATACGATCGATTTGATGAAGCAGAGAAGAATGCGATATATCATATTACAGGGATGCTAGTTCACAAAGTGGCAAAGAATGGATCTGTTTGTAATGATTGTGTTCAAACTTGTTTAGCATCTGATCTCATGCTAGCTAGCTTTGCTAACTTTACGATGTTCAAGGATTTTACTGGACAAGCACTCGTCTATGTAAATGAAGAAACTTTTGTGTATTTTCTTAAGCTAGAAATAATATTCCGAGAGCAAATGAGCCAAAATGCAAACTCGGATGTATTTAACAAGCTGAAGACTATATTAGAATCTATTCCAGTTACACATTTTAAAAGCTGTCATGATATCAAAACTAAACTGATCAATAAGTTCATATACTTTCGACTTAAAACATACGAACCTAAGACAGTTCATAAGAACAAGTACGACAGCCGATCTATGGCCGTATGATAAATAGCATTAAGAAAGTGATTCGAGCATCACTATGTTAAAATAAATGTAATTTTACAAACCTGACCCTTTGTTTCATTAATTTTCAATCCTTCGGAAGCATAATAAACCACAACTAAGGTACAACATGCAAATCAACATTTATTTATTTTCCATTTTTATTCTAGGCATCTTGTCAATGTTACATGATGGCTTGTAAAAGGCTTCTCATACTAGATTGTATTAAGTTTCAAGGTAATCTTACTAGACTAAATGAGATGTTCGGTGATGTATGATGAATTTCGTCAGAAATGCCTGGTTTGAGATCCTTGATATCGTTTTCCAATAGCTACATCCATCACATCCAATGTTGACAAAAGCAAAACAGCTAGAATGATGACAGTTTTCATAACATCCCTTTCTTGGTAATCATTTGGAAGTACATACCTCTGGTCGGAATAGTGAGTTTACGATTGTCCTAAAAGATGCCGCAATGTACGGTTTGAAAAACACTGTTTTGAAGGCTTCGTAATTCCCGAGGGAATGTCAGAATTTTGCGGTTCCCGTGAAGAAATCTCATGTTACATCTAATGCTGACTGTATTTGCCTCTTGAGTGGGTAATTCCGGTGACAAATCACCGATCAGATTTGTTGTTTGGGAAAGCGAACGAACGTCGTCCTTTCTAATTCAATTTGTACTCAATAGGTACTCAAATCAACTTCTTGCGCCAGTCGACAGCTGAAAATTATGAAAAGCGTTTCAAATATCACGGTTGCTTTGATAATCTACTCACAATACCTACAATCTAGGATCCCACAATTTGCCCAGAAATGCAATCTTTTTTCAAGTACAATAATACTAATCGATTACAATAATACTATGCGATTACTTCGCAGAAATGTTTTAATTCCAATTTTGACAGGTCTCTTGCTCGATTGGAATGACAGTGACAGTAAATGAATTGTTCCAATTTTGACGTTTCTCCTCTTTGTTTTATCCAGGCTCGTTAAACTGAACTATCTGTGACTACGAATGGTGTTGACTTGTCGGCTGTGTTGTGTGGACGCTCGGGTGTTTGAACCCGAACGAACGGAGAGAAAAAGTGCTTCGGCTGATGGAGATCAGCCGATTAGGAAAAAGGAAAAAAATGATGACGGTCGGTCATAGCGGCTCAGACACTACTGGTTGTGCTGTTGATTTCATATTGAATGAAGTTTGATTCAAATGTCGAATTATATAACATTAAATGGATTATTGGATTATGGCCAAACAAGGCTTGAAGCAAGGTGAAAGTAAATGAAGTTAGTCTATGGTAATACGGTATCACGGAATAAATCATGCCGTTGAAGGCGATAACAGCCAATCAAGGCGTCCAACTAGAAAAAAAACCGTAGTAGGTGTGCCCATACACTAATTTCAAGACCTCGATGTACCAAAGAAAACCATTAAATTTTCTGTGTCTAGTCTGGTACCCAATAAATATTCATTACCGTGTATTTTTTTTCGTGTAAATTGCCTTTTGTGTAAATTATATTTAGCGTGTTACACCGATCTGACAGCTCTGACAGTAAGGGACTGAACATAAATTACCGAGGATTGTTCACAATCTGCGAACTTGACCGCGGAAAAAATCGCGACCATGACGCCGCTGGTGGAACCGTTGGAGACGGAAGGAGCCGTTGAAGGCGGAAAGATCCGTTGGAGGCGGAAAAAGCCAATGAAGGCGAAATGAGCTGTTAAATGCGGAATGAGCTATCGAAGCTGGAAAGCGCCGTTGAAGGTGGAAAGAACTGTTAAAGACAGAATCAGCCGTCAAAGGCGGAATGATCCGATGGAGTGTTTAACGCAGAAGGTACGATGCGAGCAATCACTCGAATGATAAAAAAAAAATGTTTTGGCCACATTGTGGAAGCTAGCAATGCAAATGGCTAAACTAAACTTTAAACATCCATTACTAGGAAATCATGAACGAATATAAAGGAAGTCTTCCAACTCCTTTCTGATACTAATGTAAAAGTAGATGCAAAAAAGAGAGTTGATGCATGTAAAGTTCAATATGTTGAAGTTACTACACAGATCGAAAAAAGAATGTAAAATTGTGTGACATATGATGCACATGATTGGAGCGTGGGATATCACAGAAGTTTACATGACATATCATGTAAATGTCATAAAATGTCATGTAAACTTACATTATATGTCATGTAATTCAGCATGACTCTGAGTGTTTACATGACATAACGCAAATTTACATGATATATGTATCATGTAAACCATCATAACAGTAAGTTTACATGACTAAAATGAAGTTTACATGACGTGTAAATCTCATTATTTTTATCAGTGTAGCTCATGAAACTACATACACGGAACCGCCAAACTACCCAAAATTGAGTTATTTTGACGCAATCCCATAGTTCGGCCCAATAAGCCAAATTTGAGTAAATCTATTAAACTCACACTAGGTAAATTGCCTTCACCTCCAGCAAAAACATTTACTTAAGAGTAGGTAAATTCAACCCAAGACCCCCCCTCATTCAACCCAAATTTGAGTAAACCTGCATTTACCCAAAATTGGCTTATTGGGCTCAGGGACCCCCGTTGGGTAGATGCATCTCTGTTTGTTTTTGACAACATCGGTGAGGGAAAGAGGGAAAACAACCTAATTTTGGGTAACTAGTTTAATCGATATACTCAGCTTTGAGTAAAATCGACCCAAAAATTAGGTAGTTTGATTTCTCCGTGTACTATAAAGCTATGAAATGCGATGTTGGATTCTAATTCGAATGGAAACAATAATTAGCTAATGCTGTGCTATGCTGTATGACCAAATAATATGGGAAACTTGAAAAATCGCTGAAGCTAGGCGACATATTCAGAATAGTTGCTTGTTGCAAACTTGTTAGGTATCAAGCTAGTATAAATACTGATTGAATTTCCTGTACAAAGCTTCATATCAATAAACTTCGTTCAAAGTAAATTGGTTCCATAAAAGTTACAAAGCCTTATAGACTTGAAATTCAAAGAAAATGAATCAATTCATTTCCATCTGAAAGAAATATTAATACGGAAACTCTAAAAAACGAAAAAACTTTGTCATACAGGGTCCATGATGGTAAAACATGCAATCGTTGAAAAGTTTAAGGTGTTCAATAAGAAAAGCAAGGATAAAGATGATCTTATTCGTTGCTGCGGGTAAAGAAGCATACTCAAAACAAAAAATGCATTGAAGGTTTTATTCGATATTGGTGCTGGATAACGATAGTATTCTGCATAGAATGATAATAGCTTAACCAACTGCGTGCATTAGCTTAAGTTCATCCCGCTGACGCAGTGCACGCTCAGAGTCCATCTCTTGGCCATATTGGGTCATGCATGGCTAGGGTTAAACAAGAAATCCCCAGAACCTAACCGTAAATAACTGTCGGATAATCGTTTGCAATGAATACTTCTTCAATATTGTGTCGAGAAAAGTTCGCTCGTTTCCATCCCTTTGAAACCAAACATATGGTTGAATCTGTAAGTCTCAAATAACACTTGTTTTTTTTAATAAGCCTTTACACATTAAAAGATCGACTGATCTCTTTATCATCTATGTTGTCCACAATCCAATCTAAGAAAGCCGCAACCCGTGAGAAGG
>NC_085137.1:96331918-96350918 GCF_035046485.1 Aedes albopictus | reverse complement strand
CGATGTCAGAGGCAAGCGTTGAGCATATCGTTGCAGTTTTGTGGTATTAAACTGCGGATTGATTCGCGGGAGGAAACGCTTCACAATCAGCCGAAGGGATGCACATTAATTGCGGTCTGATCAACTTCAGTTGAAGATCCAATTTAGCTGAAACATGACTGCACACGTCAACACAGTAATGTCTCCAGCATGCATTTTACTGAGAAATTAAAAGCAGCATGCAATGCATCCATGCTAATGTATCTATATTACCATGAACAGCAGTAATTCAACCCAACTTTGTAAAATAAAACAGTTCAACGAAATATCCCAGTACCATTACTGCAATGTCGTGTCAGTTCCCGGACTACCCAGCTGCTACCTGGAAAATCTTAAATTTCATCCACGTACTGCAAATAAATGGCACAGAAATTGTTTCAATTACCTCATGAATATTCAAAGTCGTTCGATATCCTGGCGCGCACACACTCTCACATTGGCACCACCGCCGCGCCACCGGCTGGTCTGACTGCCTGCCCGACAATGAGGTCCCACCTGTATGTATTGGGAAAAGGGAAGTTCAGCAGCAGCTTTGGGGCTGTCCATTAATTACGTAAGGGAAATTTTACGATTTTTCGACACCCCCACCCCCCCTTGTAAGATTTTTTGTATGAGAACCCAAATATTTTTGTATGGAGCGTAAGATTTCTCAAACCCCCCCTCCCCCCATAAACCCTTACGTAATTAATAAACAGCCCCTTTCGGATGAACTTGATTGCATAGTTTACCTTACCGGAAGCCGGAAGTATGTGAGGATGAGCGTGTGTGTGTGCACAAGGAAAAGGGTGCTGCACTGGAGGAAACTGTTCGATAATTGATTCTTTCGTGTATATGGGGATGTGTGGGGAACCAGTAACCGAGTTTTCGGAATGGATTTCCTTGCCTAGAAGAGTGGAGTTTGCTGCTGGGTAGCTTACCATAAGTGTACCCGTAGCGAAATTCATAGCTGCCCATCGAGAACCATTGAGTTGGTTGAGATTCAAGTGCACATTACGGCTGAGATTGAAATGTTAGTTCACGGTATGGTTTGATTATTCTGTGGACTGAAATGAGGCTGCGATAAAACAATTTTCAAAGCACTGATGTATTGTATAAGTTTATGTGGAAAGCCGAACTGTGAAATAGACTCTGTATCAATTGAGTCGTCACGCCAGAGAGAAGGCTCTATCAGGACAGTATGCAATTTCATTTCTTTTCATTTTTGATTTTCATTCATTTAGTGTAACACACTTAATGGCAAGGATGGGAACACTCACTTGAAAAGAGTTACACTCACTTGCAGTTTTCTCAACTCAGAAGCGTGCAATCAAGAAACGATGTATGAACGACTTTTACCTTGTGATTTTATCTAAAACTTTGCCGAGTTGAGTAGGGGTCGCACACGCATACCGAAGTTGTGAGGGAGCTGCGAAGGTAAATTACACTCACCTCGTGGAGAGTCGCTTTCACAGCTCTGTCCCGGCCTTGGGATCCATGTGCGACCCCTACTCTATTCGGCAAAGTCTTAGACGGAATCACAAGGCAAAAGTCGTTCATACATTGTTTCTTGATTGCACGCTTCTGAGCTGAGAAAATAGCAAATGAATATAACTCGTTGCAAGTGAGTGTTCCCATCCCTGCTTGATGGTGTATATCAACATCAACTGGTGTAGACAGATGGTTAACTTTTCAGGACCCATCTTAATGTGTTCAGCCTGTCATACAATAATTACTGTGCTGATGTAGATACCTACCACACCCACTGCTTTGGTTTTGATTGATTACGATTCCAATGCGATTCAGATGTTTGTCGAAGTGTTGCTTTCACCTTTCCATCACCTTACATCGTATAGGAATCTCTGGATATTTCAACTCGTGGTACGAAGTGTTCCACCGTGGCCCACGAACGTTCCGCGTTCTACCGAGTTCCATACTGCAGGCACTGCGTTCTTTTACTCCAAGTATTTTTTACAGACTTCGTGTATCCAATCGCTGCTTAAACATCGTTCCACGTCCCCGGCGATGGTGCTTTCGGCCTTGTCGTTGATTGCTGTACTTCACCACGCTTACTGTACATGTACAAACAAAAATACAAATAACAAATGACCGAAAAGGTCCCCAGTGTGTCAGCTCATAACGGTTTAACTTCATATTATGTCAGTAATAAATCAAATTCACAATTAAACAACTGTCCAAACGCCCCCCGCCTCCCTTTTGCCCCCCAATAAGCTGATGAAAAGTCCGATAGTCCATTAAACGTAATTAAGTAATTGGTCCACACATTCACTGTCGCCTGGTTAATACGGTTAATGCAGAGCAGAAGTTCAGCCCAAAACGGATAAAACTTTGCCTACCAGCAGCATACGTCGTCGGGGCGGCGTGTTGTGCTGTGTTGATAACCTTTTCGGGTGTTTCGTTCTCCCAGATGACTTATTATCGTCGTTTATTTTTATTGTTCGAAAGCAAATTTATGACCGAGTTGGCCGCCATTGTGGAAAGAGACTTTTATTGCGGTCGGCTGGTGTGCGCACTTATTGTGCGATTCTGTTGGAGTATGGAAGCACCTCTTGCCGAGGTACCCGTTGTTGGAGTGGGGCTTATGGGGAACATATGTGGAAATTGAAATTTGGTTAAAGGTACTTCCGGACAACTTTCAGGATTGCTGGTCCCTTTATTAACACTTGATTAGTTCCATAAGTGAAGACTTAAATGTGACGAGTCCGTTACCGTTGGATGGTGTATTCAAACTTATTGGATAGATCGGAAATGTAGAGTGGAGACATGATTTCCCTTTCATGAATTTGAAATAGTTCCAAATATTTTTTTATGATGAATAATGAGAATATTTCTGTCTATCTTTAATTTCTATCTACAACATGGAACACAAGTTTCCCTATGTACTTTTAATGTTATACTAGCTGACCCCGGCAAACTTTGTCTTGCCTACTGCGTTTTTGGACGTTTCAAGTGTTTAGCCAAGTCCAAGTCCCCGTTCAAAATGTATGAAGAATGGATTTTCAAAAACTCTCAATTTTGTATGGCTCATAAACCTTCCTTGGGTGAAAACTAACAGAACAAAACTAAGATGACCCAAATCGGACCCTCGGTTCGCAAGTTATGCGCGGTCCCACGTATGCCACTACATTTTTATATATATAGATTACTAAAACAAGCTATTGAAAAGTTTGGAAAAGTGAAGCCACAGACAAACAGACGTAACACTCTTCAAAATGGCTTGGAATATGCATTTAACGATCAATTCAAATTTCATTTGATTTGCGCGATCGTTCCAACAGATGCGCTAGTGTTCGATCGCTTTGACGTTTGCCAGTGTACACGTTGCTGAATGATGCAAACGAAAATTACAGGCAATTTGTGTAGTAGTGTGCGTGTCGACGAAACGTCAAATCGAAATCCATCATGGCCGACAGTGTCGCGCGCGGTTCTACCAACAGGTGGCAGTATGCTCATGAAAATGACACCTGGCAAAAGTTTTTTATGAATTTCCTCTAAGAGTTACGTCTGTTTGTCTGTGGTGAAGCCATATTTTAAAAAAAGTCAACCACTTTTAGTGTGCATGTTTGGATTTTACAGTCTAGTGTAACTATAGGCCCTAGGGAACTGCACACGGCGGCAGGGATGGAAACACTCACTTTCACTCAGATACACTAATTTGCTATTCTCTCAACTCAGAAGCATGCAGTCAAAAAAAAAAAAAAAACAGTGTACGGAGGAGTTTTACATTGTAGTTTTATCTAAAAGTTTGTCAAACAAAGTAAGGGTCGCACACATATACAAAAATCGTGGCAGAGCTATGAATGCGACTCTCCATGGAGTGAGCATGTTCATCGTGTGGAGAGTCACCTTCATTGCTCTCTTACATTCACCCTTGCTCTGTTCAGCGAACTTTTAGATAAAATGGCTAGGTAAAAATCCTCCATACACTGTTTTTTGTTTGCAGACTTCAGAGCTGAGATAGTAGCAAGTGAGTGTATCTGAGTACAAGTTAGTGTTTTCATTCTTGCAGCGCGATTTCTAGAATGATATTTCAGAGAAAAATTATGCTGCGCTTCAGGGTGAACTTCCGGCGGAATATTAGTGATATCTGGACTTAGGTCATAGATCCTGGATGTGAATCCGTTGAAGTTGAGATTCCAGTGAAAAGTCTGTAAGGATTCTAGTAGAGTTCCACAAGAGGTTTGATTTGACAGGACTGGATGGAGAATGTAGAGGAATGTCAATGGTGGCTCCAGAGAGGATTATAAGTAAGGGTATGCGGTATACCGAAAAGTTTCGCCAAATGCACCTCGAAACGAAATTCCGCGGAATTCTACCAGGCGAAATTTATGATTTTTAATTTCGTTTCGTTTCGTCAAATTCTAAATATTTCGCCTTCAAAAAATATATTTTGACGAAATTAAACGGAATTCCGCGGAATGTCTTATAAATTTCGAAAACAATTTCATTGTGTAAATGCTTTTTTTGAAAGAGTTTAATTTTAAGTGGAACTCTTGAAAGAGATTTACCATTACATCCGTATGACCAGGGCTGGATGTACGGTTGGGATGGGGGTGGCCGGGGTGGTTATTCGGGCTCCGGGCCCCCACATTTTAGGCCCCCCTACAAAGACCTTTTTTGATTATTACACATCAACTTTATGTTTTATATTGCTCAAATACTGTTTGAAAACAAAGAAATTTTTGTATGCTCATCACCAAGAGACCTTCGCATCCGCTCGGGCCTC
The DNA here is from genome assembly GCF_035046485.1 of Aedes albopictus. Taxonomy (NCBI): domain Eukaryota; kingdom Metazoa; phylum Arthropoda; class Insecta; order Diptera; family Culicidae; genus Aedes; species Aedes albopictus. The sequence continues at coordinate 96,346,156 of NC_085137.1, read as the reverse complement.
GGCCAATCCTTGATCCGGGCCTGTGTATGACGAAACGCTATTCACGGTTAAGCTCTTATTCCTTCCGTTAATAAGAAATCCCGTAGAATTTTCTGGCCAAATTATACATGTACGATTCATAAAGCTATTATCCTAGTCCCGAATCAAATGACCTGAAGGTAGAACACACTTTTAAATTTTTTTGGGAGTGGTTTTTTGATCCCAGGTCCTCGGTGAGAAGGGCATGTATATCAACCGCTTAACATGTAGAATCTTCAGTCCAGTTTTATCTGGTAGAATTGTTGGCCTAATATCTAGAGATGATTGTATTTATATTTTTAGAATTTGCGGATTGCGGATCGAGTTTGCGGATGCTTCAATGATTACCGCATATATTTCGTAAGCATTCTCTGTGAGTTTTACAGGGTATTTTCTGATAAATTCAATCATCTATCATTTCTTTGAAGGTTGTAGATTTCAAGCTTTCTTTAGCTTGATTGGTAAACATCTAGTAGTTGATGTTTCCACATCATATGCTTCATGTTTCTGATAAACAATCGATATTAGAGCATCTTACAGTAGAGGTGTGCGCCGATTTGAAATCAGTCGGCGGCGGCGTTTGACGCTTTTTAATTTGGCGGCGGCGTAATCGACGTGGCCATAATTTTTACTTCTTTACCAATTTGATCTTCGCAAATCAATACTAGTTTTTATTTTTTATTAACTTCAATCGTTGAAGATTCAACAATTTTTTTATAAATAATGTTTAAATTTATTTAGTTTTTCCTCTTTCTTTTTAAACTTATGGGTTAAGATAAGTTCCCACGACTTTGAACGGCTATTCCTATGCCAAGAAAGCGTTTCCGAAAAAAGTGTTTGAACAAAAGTTATTGCAAATTGGCCAATTTTTTTCAAAATCAACGAAAAATAGTTGTAAATCAATAGTACTTGATTGTTTATCAGCAGTTACACTTTTGAAACAAGTAGTTAGGATTTGGCTTTACCTAATGAGATTACAATCATATTCTAAAAAGTATTGCATCATATTTATCCAATTCCGCTTGTCTGGAGTTCGTTGAAAATCGATGGTGCTCTAGAGAAATCGTGGGAAGTAGAGAAGTAATAATCATTAGCTTGTTGCACGAGAAATGAATCCAAAAGTTTATTTTTTATTTATTTTTTTTTTTGTATTTAAGATATTGTTAGAGTTTAGATACCCAAGATATCTTTCCAAGTATTTATCTCCAAACTCCATTACAACTTTAACTTCAAATTCTCACTATATTCTTCTTAGATTCCACTAGCAAGTTGCTCCAAATCTTGAATACTCATTGAAAAAGAAACATCTGTACAAATGACTTGATTTTTTTACGCAGTGAGATGTGCAAATCTCCAAGTAAATTGCTACAATATTGGCTGACTTACAGCTCAAAGTGGTCAGAAAGGGTCCAGGGCCCAAATGGTCCTCCAACCTTGTTGGGCAAAGTTGGGTACTTATCTGAAATGTTTAGACATAAATATCAAATTATATTTGAACACCCCTAGTCATTCGTTCTGCATAAAATGCATGCGAATGGGAAATCAATTGTAAGCTTTGTGAGGAGGTGTTTCCAAACTAGATCAACGAATGTGTGAGTAGTTCTATTTTTCATGTGTATGTTTGTTCTAATAAATGTATTATTTTAGCATTTTAGCTTACCGAAGACAAATCCAATGTTGGGTTTGATGTGAGATACGGTAGAAAAACGGCAGCCCCAGCAACAAACCTAAAAATGGAACTGTAGCAAATGAAGTCTTGAAGATGAGACTCAACTGAAACACCGCCACGCCAACGCTAGAAAAAAAAATCAAACACGCAGCATCCATTTCCTGATCAATTTGATATAACTGCAAAATTCCGCGGAACTTTTTCGAAAATTTCGTTTCGTTTCGAAAAATACCGAGTGAATTCGGATTTCGTATCGATCTCACGAAACATTTTTGAATTTCGTTTCGTTTCGTACCGCATTGCGTCAGAAATTTCACATATCGTTTCGTTTCGTTTCGCTTTGAAAAAATCCCATACCGCATACCCTTAATTATAAGTGGGGGTAACAGTGGGGTTTAGGGATTTCCAAATGGCTTGATATTAGACGAATGTTCATCAAGAATTTTTGTTTGGTTCGAGAGGGGCGGAATGTGGGTTTGACCAGGTGCTCCAATTAGGATCAATTTAATTGTAATTATATTATTGCATAGATAGAAATCAAAACTATTGTATAGATAAAAATCTCAGAAATATTTTTTGTCATTACATCACATCAATATTGCAAAACGATCGTTTTAGCTAAAAACCATCATGCCAAAATGTATGGTCCGTATCTCAATGCTAAGTGTTCCCCCACGGGGCCTAAAGTTCTCTAAAATTGTATGTGTAAAAAAAATCATGAAATTTTTTGACGGAAAAAATACACAATTCTATTAGAATCGATGGTTTTAAAACCTTAATGGGCCAAAAATGTGCTCAGAATTGCGATATCTCTTTTCGTTCTTTATTGTTATTAGTTATTGCCGAAAAACTAGCTAAAAATGAACATTTTTTGAGATACCTGAGGAAACCTGCCATACTTTGTCCGATAACTCAAAACCGAAAAGGGATATAGCAATTCTGAGTACATTTTTGGTCCTCAAATCACCGATTTTAGTAGAATAGTGTGTTCTTTTCGTCGAAAAAAAATCATTATTTTTTTTACCCCATACAATTTTAGAGAACTTCATGCTTCGTGGGGGACCAGTTAGCCTTGAGATACGGACTTCAAATTTTGGCATGATGGTTTTTCAGCTAAAACGATCATTTTGCAATATTGAACTTTCAACATTTCCAACTTTTGCGCAAATAGAGACGGCCTAATACACAGTAATGCTTGCTCTATATAAACCTTTTGCTTGAGAAGCGTGATTACTTGTGTGCAAAACACTTCAATTAATAAATATATTGAAAAAGTTGTGCAGTTGATTTAATAGTTACATACGGTTAAATTTTGACAATAAAAATGCACCAAGATAAAAAGATTTGTAGCAAAACATGCTGATGTCAAATCATGTTGGTTTATCACGGTGATTCACCATCACACAAAGAAAATAAAAATAACCGAAGCCATCCCGACAACCAGTAATCGTATAAAACGGTGGAACCATATGCGTGCATGGCTTCAAATTTTATTGCCCTTTACTGGCTATACCTGTCGGCTGGTATGTCTGAGAAAGCTGAGCATGAGCATAGATGACCACACAATTCGTAGTTGCTACTCCGTGATTGACGAAAGCAATCGAAATTGCACAAGGAACCAAAGAATAGGGCTTGGGACTAGCTTACTAATCTCAGTGTGCACAGTTCGAGAGCTCTCAATTATAGTAAGGTCAATAACGGCGCCGGCCATGCCCTTGCGGTCATCAAGGATGGGAGGGAATGTTAGTGAGACAAACGTTGTTATCAAGACAGCGAATTGCTGCATCTCCACGTTTGTCTCAGGAAGGAATTTTTGTTAGTAGGGTAGGGAACATTGTCAATCTGGGAGTCACCTATGGTTGGTGATGTAATTTGACAATGGATTAATAAACACTATCTTTCGCACACAATCGTCCACTTTTCTATACAAAACATATATAATAAAAGAAATCTTGTCGCGCGTCTCCACCTCATCAGGGAGTAGAAACTTTAAGCCCATTCCACGCAGGAATCAACTGAACACAACAAAGGACACATCAATAAACCAAACCATATACATTAACAACATGTTACAACATAATACTAAACACCCGCGCATCTAGTGTTTTCGTTTTCACGCGCGATAATTGCGAACGCGGACGCTTATGCTGCGATACTCACCTCATACAGGAGCAATGCATGCACAGCATAGAACAACACGATACTCTCGACCAATTTTTCTTACTTAAACAATCTAAAAAGAAAATCTTATCGCGCGTCTCCACTACAATATGAAGTAGAAGTCTTTAGTTCAATCCACACAGGAATGAACTGAACGCGACACTTAGAGTTATATTTACTACAGAATGTATCGTAGGATCATGATTCACTTTGGTCATATACCGTAATCCGGGGTCAAATTGATCACTTTAAAACAACTTTTGCGGATAACATCAGTGCCAATTCAAATATGGCCAAAAGAATTTCTGTAAAACCAGTACCCAGTGAATCTCCATGGAACCATGTGACAGAATTTTTGTTCAACTAATTTAAATTTTAAGTTAAATAACTCCAAATATCAAAAAATTGAAAATGCCACTTTGGGGCGAAATTGATCAGTATACAATTAAGCATCGGTTAGAAAGGAAAATTTCCTTCTCCGCTTAATTTTGTTCTTCTAAAACCGAATAACGCGTCTAAAATCTTACAACTAGTGTATGTATTACTTTAAATGCAAAATTAAATTTTGAAATTTTCGCTAAAACGCCTAAAGGTAGGCAATTTCGTTTGAAATAAGTGATTTCTATCACAATTAATGACTATTTCATCATAAAATGACCTTTTTTTCACTATTTCATGTTCTGATTAGCTACATAACTTCCCAACCAAGGCTCCACAAAAATGTTAAAACGGAGAATTTACGGGAAGTCATATTAGCAATCGATTGTTTAGTAGCGATGATTTCAGCAAAATGAGAAATACATAGCAAATTTGTAAAAAAAAAAAATAAGGCAAAACTAACTTTTTCTAAAAAAATTAAAAGTCTACACTGATCTCTAGACATCTACCAACCAGATGACGTAAAAAATGTAAGATCATTATGACGCTTTAGAGTTCCTAGTATGGAATTCCAATGTAGTACCCGAATAATCAATTTCACCCCGCTGATCAATTTGACCCCGGTTTACGGTAACTTTTTGATTTTTAATCATGCCGTGAAGACTTTCGCGTTATTGTTCGCTTCACGCGGAAAACAAACAACGGATCTTTCGCGTCAGATAATCGATCAATGTTTCTTCTAATCTAGTTTGCAAAAAAAAAGAAAGAGTCAGCGCCGTTAAGTGACGGACTATACTATATATGTGTCTCCATCGCTGGTTGTCTGTGTATCTCGACGTCGAACAAATCCCAAAGGCAAGCACTAATTTGGATGATTAGCAGCAAAACTACCGCACAACCCCGATCTTTAGCTACCGCACGACCGAACCACCCCTAACGGAAGTAATTTCGACACTAACACATGCGTGGCATAAACTAGCTGTATATGCAATATATCCTTTAATTTGCATCTACGCGAATGCTTAAAATCGCGACTTCGATTTGGTGCCCCGCGAAGGCACTACCGGCACATAATGATAAAATGTGAGGAAAAATAATCGAACTACCGCACCCTACTGAATGCTCCGAATCCGGTTTGATTTTCTATTTTACTGAATTGTAACTATTTCTGTGGCTTAAGTAGTGGGTTTAAGCGCCCGACTATCGATACGGAGTCGTGGGTTCGAATCCCACCATAACAAGTGGTAATTTTTTCACATATTTATCTCTCAATTTATCAATTAAACACACACTGTGTCTTGGAATTCACCTGTTCATCGACTTCAAAGCGGCATACGACAGTATCGACCGCACAGGGCTATGGAAAATCATGGACGAGAACAGCTTTCCCGGGAAGCTTACCAGACTGATAAGAGCAACGATGGACGGTGTGCAGAACAGCGTAAGGATTTCGGGTGAATTACCCAGTTCATTCGAATCTCGATGGGGACTACGACAAGGTGATGGGCTTTCCTGCCTCCTATTCAACATCGCCCTGGAAGGTGTTATGCGACGAGCCGGGCTCAACAGCCGGGGTACGATCTTCACGAAATCCAGCCAATTTGTCTGTTTTGCGGATGACATGGATATTATTGCTAGAACATTTGGAACGGTGGCAGAACTGTACACCCGCCTGAAACGCGAAGCAGCTAAGGTCGGACTGGTGGTGAATGCGGCTAAAACATAGTACATGCTGGTAGGTGGGACTGAGCGAGACAGGACAAGCCTTGGCAGCAATGTTACGATAGACGGGGATACTTTCGAGGTGGTAGAAGAATTCGTCTACCTCGGATCCTTGCTAACGACTGACAATAACGTGAGCCGTGAAATACGAAGGCGTATCATCAGTGAAAGTCGTGCCTACTATGGGCTCCAGAAGAAACTGCGGTCAAAAAAGATTCACCCCCACACCAAATGTACCATGTACAAGACGTTAATAAGACCGGTGGTTCTCTACGGACACGAGACATGGACGATGCTCGAGGAGGACCTGCAAGCACTCGAAGTTTTCGAGCGACGGGTCCCAAGTAACACACTTGTCACCGAAGAGTCACGGCGGCGCAGGTTTTTGTTGCGCAGAAGTCACTGTGACTTACTTCTAGCAAGTAAGTGTTTATTTGTTAGAAGTAAGTCACAGTGACTTCTGCGCAACAAAAACCTGCGCCGCCGTGACTCTTCGGTGACAAGTGTGTTACTTGGGGTGCTAAGGACGATCTTCGGCGGCGTGCAGGAGAACGGTGTGTGGCGGAGAAGGATGAACCACGAGTTCGCTGCACTTTACGACGAACCCAGAAAGTGGCCAAAGCCGGAAGGATACGATGGGCAGGGCATGTTGCAAGAATGCCGGAAAACAACCCTGCAAAGTTGGTGTTTGCTAACCATCCGGTTGGTACAAGAAGGCGTGGAGCGCAGAGAACACGACCGGTGGACCAGGTGGAGCGTGATCTGGCGAGTGTTGGGCGTGACGGACGTTGGAGAGCTGCAGCTGCAAATCGAGTATTATGACGGCAAATTGTTGATTCAGTATTATCATGAATTTGATGTTAACTAAATAAATGAATGAATGTGTCTTGGAAATTTGAGTTTTTTCGTTGGTTTGAAATTGTTTGCTGCATATTTTCATATTTTCAAAAACAATAAATGATTTTAGTGGTCCACGTCTTAACCAGGGTTCGTAATTTTCGTTTCAGCGATACGAAATATGGCTATTCTCACGGCGGCGGGAGAGCTTATTTTCACTATTTTGCTTGAGGAACACTTTTCCCCTCCAGCACTTCTTTCGAGAGTAGCGATTCATGATAACTTAAAATCGCTTCAACCTGCAGATAATTTCTTTTCGTTCTGTTACGTTTTCTCTCGCCCAATTTTCACGAAAATCTTTTCAAAGCAGATTAACAAAAATTGTGCCCGCGTCGGGATTCGAACCTGGAACATTACTAAAAACATACGCGACACGCGCACTCTATCCACACCACCACGCCAACCACACAGAGGGTATAGAAAATATAATGCATAAAACCAATCATCGTCGGCGTCATATGAGTCAAGGAACGACAACATAATCGGCCGACAAAGGGCAAACGAAATTCTCGCACCTATGGGAGTGAGTGAAAAAATGTTTTCGCTCTGCTCTTTGTGCGGGAGATTTCTCAAGTCAGATTTTCGCTGAAAATTGGCGTGAGGGAGAATTCTATTTTCGTGAGAATGAGCGAAAATTCCGACCACTGGTCTTAACTCAAATCTGGAATGCAAACCAGTTGTTCAACAAAGTCGTATGCAATGTTATTTCGAATAACTTTGCCAAAGACACATTTTATTGAACGTAGTAGGATAATTTCAAGTTTTAACTTAGGGTGACCCCTGAAAAATAAAAGGGGTTTTTACACTATCTTTTTTATTTGATTTTTTTTTTCGGCGATGTGATCTTTGGAACATTCAAAGAGCGAGTAATAACGCATATTTGTTCTGAGTATTGCATGTTGCTAGGTCTGGTCATCCACACGTTATGGACAATTTTAGGTGATTGTTTTAAAATTCCTATATCTCATGGAGTAGGTGAGGTAGGTGATTTCAAGCTCTTATTTGAAAATTCAACCTGTGGTTGACGCACAAATTTTTCAATAGTTTTTCCAAAATTGAAGTGTTGTAGTTTGCGACAGAAAAATAAAACAAATCGCCCGTGAAATACAGGCAATATGGCAATCCAAAATTGACTAGTTTGTATGAGAAAACAGCTTTGATACATTTCCTATATTGTACGCCGAAAGAACAATATTCGAAGATAATATTCACTAAAGAACGAGGAAGAAGCCGGAAACTACGTGGCAGGCCACGCATTCGATGGCTGGTTGCGGTTGAATAGAGCCTGACGACACTTACCATCCTGGGAATTTGGAAGATCAGGGGAAGGCCCAGGATTAGGTTTAGTAGACAAAAATTCTTCATTTGACATAGGCTCAACAGAGCAAATCGCAACACAACTAGTAACCAAATCTAAGACCCAAGAGGTAATCTGGAGAGCCAACGAATATGTCATTGCTTGACAAATATTGTCATCCATATTCATCTCAAGTTATGTTATGTGTATTACATAAATTTCAATCTACATTAATGGAAATTTAACGGTCCCACAAAAGTTGTAAAATTCTTCACACTTAGCATGACACCGGTTGACCCGGCGAGACCCATTCAATATTCCCTCCAAGCAAGGAACGATCAAAAGTCGAACAGTTAACAGCATTAGTTCGAAGCGGACAAAAATTACACCATCCATCCATCCATCAATATTCATCTCAACGAAAATTGAATGGTTTATGACCGTTCTCACCCGTCGGGGGAGAACTGCAAAAAGAAAAGTCTGAACCAACGAGCGAACTGTCAACCGTGGTTCTGGTGAGCAAATGGAGAATTGGATTCAAATCAAATGCGAGGGGTGAAAAGTCCCAAATCGCCGAATCTCGTCGGAGTGCCCCCAGAAACCCCAGTTGGTGCAGTAAGAAATCCTTTCGGTTTTTCTGAAGAAGCTTGATTTTCCTCTTTTCTTTCGCATGTTTTGTGGGCGTTGACTCAGAAGGCATCGGGTTCGAAGTCGGGCGCAAAGTGCCAACCGGCGTGCAGATAATGTAAATATATGTCGACAATTTACGTCGGAATATATCATCAAATGTGACGCGTACCCATTAATCATTGCCGGCGGCGGTGGCGACGGCGACGACGACGCGTGGAGGCAAATTTTCGCCGAGTCATGTATCACCCGAAAGTGCTAATGTGTCAAAGCCGGGTTCCGAGTTGGAAAAGTCCCGGAATGTGTGCCGTTGGAGGGATTGCTGTAGGTGCTGACAACTGAGCGCTACCCCCGTTGGTCTGAAAATTGTCAAAAAGTGGAAACTGACAGGCAAGTGCAGAATTTTTATTCGGCGATGCGAATTGTGGTTTGAATAAAATGTTCGCATGACGATCTTTGAGAAAAGAACATTATTTTATTGTTCAAGAAGAAAGCGAAATTGAATGATTGTATTAAAATTATATATGTGAATGTTTTTTTTTTCTAATCAATTATTGAAATCACTCAAAGGCAAGGGCGAGGCCAGCTTTTTGGATAGAAGGGGGGCCAGCACCCTTGTGAAATTGGTACCTACTAGTTTTTATAACTACACGCAACACGATGAAATCCAATATAATAACATTATATTCTAAAAGCAGTATTTAACCCTCCACCAGTCATGCTGTTGTATTTTGTACAATACGTTGAAAAAAGTTCGCCTGTTCTACACAAGTCAACGTGGTGATGTTAGCGATGGACAATTTCTGAAAGATTTAGGATTTTAGGATTACTCGGACATTGAGGGTCATTGTTTCTTCTGGAGCTAAGATTTTTTTTTGTGATATCTACAAAACATTCGTAAGAAATTATAGCTGAACTCTTTTGTTTGCTAGTCTTCCAAGACTAACTGGAGTTTTTTTTTTAGTAATTAATCATCCAGTTTGTCTATGCTTAACGGTCATCTTGGAATGTCCTACACCTTTATTTCTCTAAGAATAAACCTTCAGTTGAATTGTTCCAAGTACATCCTTGTCAAAATCTCCCTAAAGATTGTTTTATATACTTATGTACTGCATATACTCATCTCAGAGCATAATCGGCGTTTTCCCGGGAGGATCCTTGGAAGAATTTTTGAAAGTATTCATATTAAAGCCTCGAATCTATCACTGGAGGAAACTGGAGTTAGTCGTGTGAGAATTCCTGAAAGAAATGCCCAGAGAAATTCTTGAAGAATTTTACTGCAGGTATTTTCGGAGAACTTTAAAAAAGTTGAATTTTTTGAAATGATCATGGAATTCATTCAAAAAGGAATATCAGGAGGAATTTAAGAAGGAATTCCAAAAAAAAATCTTGGTGCATTTCCTAGAGAAATTCCGGAAGAAATCCCTGGAAGAATTCCAGGAAGAGTCTTTCCCGGGTGAACTCCTGAAGGATTCTCTGGAGAAATGTCTGAAAGCACTTTTAGTACGTAAGTTCTTATATGTTTAAAATAAGCCACAGTGACTTCTTCGCAACCAGAACCTGCGGTGCCGTGGCTGACTTTTTTGTGGCATGTGTGTTGCTTGGAAGAATCACTGGAGGACTAATTGTCTCGCTTTTTGTAAGAATTACTAATGGAACCTCTGGGTAAACTTCTGAAGAAACTGCTGGAGAGATTCCTGAAAGAATCCCTCCATAATTTCCTTATTCCTGTTTGCATCCTTTTTTAATTATCTTCCAATACTAGTCGCTGGATGAATTCATCCAGAAATTATTGAGAAATTAAAAAAAATCATCAGGTAATCCTGGAAACATTCTTGGGAACATCACTGAAAAAAAAATGACTGAAGGATTTTTTAAATTTCTGAAGGAACTCCTTAATATTTTTTGATGAGAAACTGGGAGGAAATTCTGAAGATATCACGTCAGGTATTCCTAGAGCAATCTTTGGAAAATTCCCGGAGGAATTTCTAAAAGTAAACCTTGAGGAATTCCTGGATAAATTCTTGGATGAGACCCAGCGGGAATTCCGGGAGAATTTCCTGGAGAAATCCTCGGATAAATTCTTGGAGCAATTCCTGGAAGAATTTCTGAAAAAAAAAATCAGAAGGAATCCCTTGAAAAATTTCAGAAGAAATCTCTTGAGCAATTCCTAGAAGAAATCTCAGAGAAATTTCTGAAGAAATCCTTGCGAGGAATTCCTGGAAAAATCTCTAGAGAGAATCCTGAAGGAATGCCTGGAGGAGCTTCTGAACAAATTTCTGGTGTAATTCCTGGAGGAATTTCTGGACCAATTCTTGGATGAGTTCCAGATTTGATGAGAATTCCTGGAGAACTTCTTGGAGAAATTATTGGATAAATTCTTGGAGCAATCCCTGGAAGAATTCTTGGAGAAATCTCCAGAGGCATTCTGGGAGGAATTCCTGGAGAAATTTCTGAAAAAATACGTTTGAGTAATTCCAGAAGGATTCCCTGGAAGAGTCCTTGGAAAAATTTCTGGAGGATTTCCTGGAAGAATCTTTGACGGATTTCCTGTATGGTAAAATCCCTGGAGAAATTCGTGGAGAAATCCCAGGAGGAATCCCTGAAGCAATTCTTGGACGAATTTATGGAGGAATGCTTGGAGGAATCCCTGAAAAATCTGTGAGGAAATCCCTAGAGGATTTCCTGGAGAAATTCTTGGAGAAATTGCTGACATAATTTCAGAAAGATGCCCAGGAACAATTTCTGGAGAATTCCTGGTGGAATTCTTGAAGAAATTCATTGGGTATTTCCTGGAGGAGTTCCTAGAGAAATTACTGGAAAAAATCCTGGAGGAATGCCTGCAGGAATTCTTTGAGGTATTTCTGTGGGAATTGCTGGAGGCATTACTGGATGAATCTCTAGGGAAATTGTAAGAATTATTGGATAAATGTCTGGAGGAATCTGTAGAGGAATTCTGCCAGATTTTTTTTTTTAATATTTCCATTATTTCTATATTTCCGGGGAAATCCTCAAAGGAATTCTTGAAGGAATCCCTGGGGAAATCCGTGGGAAAAAATTGTGGAGAAATCCCTGAAGCTGGAGCTGGAGGAATCTTTGGAAGAATTCCTGGAGGAATGCCTGCAGGAATGCCTGGAGGAATCCATAAAAAAATCCTGACGATATTTCTGGAGAGTTTCCTGGAACAACATCTGCAGAAAGCCCTAGATTCTTTGGAAAAATCCTTGGAGAAATTTCTGGAGGATTGCTTTGAGAAATTTCTGGAGGACTTCCAGAAGAAATCTGCGAAGGATTTCCTAGTGGAATCCCTGGAAAAAAAAAATCGTCGAAAAATCCCTGGAAGAATCCCAGAAGCAGAACCTGGAAATATTCCTTAGAAATCCCTGAAAAATTCCTGAAGGTGTTCCGGCAAAAAACCCTGGAAGAATTTCTGGAGAAATTCCTAGATATTTCCTGGAGAAATTCATGGAGAAGTTGATGACAAAATTTCTGAGGGTCGTCCAGGAGCAATTCCCGGAGAAATTCATGAAGGAGCTCCTGGAGAAATTCCTGGATGAAATCCTTGAGTAATGCCTGGAGGTATTGCTGTGGGAATTGCTGGAAGAATCCCTGAATGAACTTCTGGAGGAATCTCTAGAACAATTCTCGAAACAGTTACTGTATGAATTTCTGGGGCATTCTCTAGAGTACCTCTGGGATAAATTTCTGAAGTAGTCCCTTGAGAACTCCTGGAGGAATTTCTAGAAGAATTTCTGGAGGAACTCCTGGAAAAACCCTCGAAGGAATTACTGAAAGAATCCTTGAAAAAATCGTGGAGAAAACCCTCGAAAAATTCCTGAAGAAGTTTCTGGAGGAATTACTAGCGGAGTTTCTGGTGGAATTCCTGGGGGAATCCCTGCTGCAATTCCTGGAGGAAATTCTGGAAGAATTCCTGGATGAATCCCTGAAAAAATTCTAGAAGGAATTCCTAGAGAAAATCCTGGACGAATTTTTGAAGGAATCAATGAAAGATTTCTTAAGGAAATTCCTGTATGAATTGCTGACAGAATTTATGAAAGAATTCCCAGATTATTCCCTGGTAAAATTCTGGAATATTCCCTGAGATATTATTGAAGACATTCCTGGAGTTATTTCTGGAGGAATTCCTTGAGGAGACCCTGGAATAAATCCTGGAGGAGTACCTGAAGCCATTCCTGGACGAATATATGAAGGAATATCAGGAGGAATTTTTGAAAGAATTCCTGGAGATATCTCTGCAAGAATCCAAGGAGGAATCCCCGAAAGAATTCCTGGATTAATTCCTGGAAGAATGCCTAGGAATGCCTGGTGGAATTTATGGAGGAATCTCTGAAGTAATTCCTAGAGAATTCTCTGGAGTAATTCCTGTAGGAGTCTCTGGAAAAATCCTTGGATGAATTCCTTGAAGAATCTCCGAAAGAGCTCCTGGGGAATTCCTGGAGTAATTCCTATAAGAGTCCCTGAAGCAACTCCTGGAGTATCTGGTAGAATACCTGCAGGAATCGCTGAAAGAATTCATGAAGAAATCTCTGCTAGAATCCAAAGAAGAAGGAATTCTTGGAGGAATTCCTGAAAGAATTCCTGTAGGAATTCTCGGAGAGATGCCTAGAGGATACCCTAGAGGAATTCCTTAGGAAAACACCAGAGGAACTTCTGGAGAAATGCCTAGAGGATTTCATAGGGGGATTTCTGGCAGAATATTTGGAGGAATTCCTGGTAAAATTTTTGGAGAAATCCCTGCCGGAATTCCCAAAGGAATTCCAGGAAGATTTTCTGCATGAATTCCTGATGAAAATTCTGAAGGAATCTCCTAAGATATTCGTGGGGGGAATACCAGGAATAATTCCCGAAAAAATCGCAGATGAAATTCATTGAGAAATTCTGAAAGAATCCTTAGAAGAGTTCATGGAAGAATCCCTGTAGCAGTTCCTGAAGAAATCCCTAGAGAAATTCCAGAAGAAACTTCAGAAGCAATTCCGGAAGCAATCCAAAGAGGAATTCCTAAGGGAATATCTAAGTTCGTGGAGGAAGTACTTAATAAATTCCTGACGGAGTTTCTTCGATAATTTCTTTAGGAATCGCTGGAGGAATTTTAGAGAAATCCCTGCAGCAATTTTCAAAGGAATCCGTGGAATAATTCGTAGAGAAATCCCAGGAAGAATTCCTGAAGAAATCGCAAATGGAATTCTTGGAGAAATCCTGAAGGAATCCTAAGAAGAGTTTGTGGAGGAACTCCTTGAGGAATCTCTGTTGCAGTTCCTAAAGGAATCCGTGCTGGAATTCCTGAAGAAACTCCAGGAAGAATCCAGGAAGCAATTCCGAAAGGAACTCCTGAATAAATGCTAAAAAGAGTTCCTGGGGGAATCCTTGGATGAATTTCCTTGGAGTTGTTCCTGAAAGAATCACAGAAGAAATTTTGAGGTGAATCTCTTGAGAGATTTTTGGAGGAATC